>NC_022022.1:7081585-7089123 GCF_000317375.1 Microtus ochrogaster
GTCCTTCCTTCCTTTTTCTTTTCTTTTCTTTCCTTTCCTTTTCTTTGTTTTTCTTTCTTTCTTTCTTTCTTTCTTTCTTTTTTTTTTTTTTTTTTTGACTGTAAGGAACAGAAATCTCAAGTCTGAAGGATAGTGGCTCCATATTGAATTCGACCTAAAGCCTAAATCCCCTCCCCTACAGTGAAATTCAGGGACAACTAAGGGCTCTGTTTTACCCATTCCCTGTCTCCACTCACAATGGGGTGGATGGAGTCTTATTGGTAATTGATTCAAAATGGAACAGCTTAGGAAGGTATCAGTTGCAGCGACAGGCAATTCCTGCGATCCTAAGTACTGTTGATTTTCTCAAACTCAGCAATCACAGCTGAAATCCCTTTGCCATGGATTGAATTTACAAAGGAAGAGATTCTGATTTCCACAGTGGCTTCTTTTTAATGCCTGAGGATTAGGAAACTGCCTTGAGGGCCCACTGCAAGTACACCCACTCTTCCAGTCAGGGCTTTAACCTCTCAGTGGCTGCTCGGATTCATTTGTTTGTAACAGCTCTATTTGGAGCAGCCTTGTTTGCTACAGGCTCTGCTACTTGCAGGGATCTGTCATCCTGATAAACACTTACATTCACACTCCATTTCCTCCTGCCCTGCTTTAACTGGATGAGATGCCAGCAAGAAAGGACTTCTCTCTTCTCTCTCTCTCTCTCTCTCTCTCTCTCTCTCTCTCTCTCTCTCTCTCTCTCTCAGTCCACCTGTTCACTGTCTCTCCATCACTTTCCCTCCCACTCTATGTAACCTTCCTCTCTTAGAGTCAGATGTCTCCAACAGGGATTTGGAGAAAATCTACACCCACTTACCTCCCTGATTTCCATGTATAGATTTTTACCATTAATGCATTTTTGGGGTTGTTTAATTGTACAGTCTGTTATATTCCTGTCTGCTGTTTCTGGGGAGAGAAAAGTGGCTTTTACAAGCTGAAATGGGTATGATGTCAAGTCCATCTCCGTTTTGCCGCCTCATTCTCCCCCACCGCCAGCCCTACTCCACACAGGCAGCTAACTGAGGGGGTTCGACCTGCTCTTTCAGCAACAGAAGCATATGACTCTCTGGGTCTACTTCCTTTCCCAAGGAACGCACAGATTCTCGAGGTGTAAATGAAGAGGTGAAAGCTACAGTCTTGCTGCTTTTCTGGATCTCATCATTGAGATCCAGCAGAAACAGAGATCCTTCAAGCTGTGCCGCTAGCCTGGCTGCAGCCCCTTTGTCTTTCCCCCTCTCCTCCAGCATTCAGAGCACTAGCTGCAGAACTGGCTGAAATCCAGGGAGCATTTAGATGCCATCTGGTGCATCTGTCCATTACACATTAGAGTGTGACGTCACAGAGATTTAAGGTTCTGTGATATTCTGACTGGGTGGCAGGTACTGCTGAAGGGGCTTCTGGGATATGCACAGCCAGTCTGAGAAGATAACAGATGAAGCTTGGCTTATGCACATGTATGTATGCGTGTGTGTGTGTGCATGTGTATGTGTGTGTGTGCGTGTGTGTGTGTGTGTGTGTGTGTGTGTGTGTGTGTGTGTGTGTGTGTGTGTGTGTGTGTGTGTGTGTGTGTGTATAGGGCTGGAGTGACGCGGGGTGTTATGGATTTCTGGGTGTAATGCTCCCTAGCCTGTGCGGGTGAATTGGTTCCGGATGTTAACATGTTTTCCTTGGGGCTTGGCTACATTCTTCTTTTTCTTTGCCTGTCTGTTTTCTTGCCCACATTGTTGGGCCTCCACAGCTGCGTGGCTCATTGCTAGTGAATATTGAGGTTTTCTTTTTTTTTTTCCCCCGGCATTGGGTGGGGACCAAACCCATGGCCTTGGGTTTGCTAGGCAAATGCTCTACCATTGAGCCAAGTCTTCAACCCTGCTAGTGAGTATTGAGAATGAGAGTTATTCTCAGTTACAAAGGTAAGTTTGGGGAATGTGCACAGTTACAGTTTCACCTGGATTCTTTTTTGGGTTTTGAGGACTTTTTTTTTTTTTTTAAACATAGTTACTCTGTAGTACTTTAGAGCCTTATCTGGGAGATGGGCATGGAATAGTCTGGAAAGCAACTAAGTTTCACACTCTACAAGCAGAAGACATTGGATGATGTGGGAAACCAAAACATAACATGAAGGCTGTTATAGGCTGGGCCCAGAGGCCATGTATTGAAGGCTTGGATGCTAGCCTGTGTAGCCTGAGAGGTAGAACACTTCGTAGGTAAGGCCTAACTGGAGGAAGTTAGGCCCTTGGAGACATGCTCTTCCAGGGCCTTTACGCCTTGCTGTCTCCCTGCTTCCTGATCATCGTGAGGTGGGCATCATTTGTATGTCATGCTCTGCCCTCCCTTGGGGGATGTTCTTTCTCATCACAGGCTTGGAAACAACAACACAGCACTGTGACTTCTGAGACTATGAGTCAAACTTTGTATTCTTTAAATTGATTTTCTCAGGCCTTTTGTCACAGCGACAGAAAGCAGCCTCCACAGAGGGTGAGCAGATATCACCGTACAACATTGAAATGGGGGCAGGCGGGGAGCAGGGGAGAAGGTTCTGACTTGAAACTAACTCTGTCTCTATGGCCTTGGGCAGGTGATTTAATTACTCTGTGTCTCAGTTACATGCATGTAATATGAGAGTAGTCATACGTGTTTTAAGTCTGGTGTGAGAATTAAATGAGATGGGTTCCAAGAACTTGATACAGTGCCTAGTACATGGGAGGTGTTCAAAAAAAAATCATGTCTTGCTCCAAATTTTACTTTTGGTAAAGTAGAAAACTTGAAAACTCTTCAGAATTTATATGAGAAAGCATTTAGAGAGTGCTGGACATGGGAGGTGCCAAACTCCTTTTCCCATTCTCTTTGCATGCTCTCCACAGCCCTTGCTCCTTCATGGGCTGCTTCTCTTTTCACGGTGTAGAGCTCCTGCCTTCTTTCTGTCTGGAGCACATTTCTCTTATAAAGTTCTTTCTGAGGGAAGTTCATTATTCTCCCAGGTCTCATCTCTTTCTTTCTTTCTTTCTTTCTTTCTTTCTTTCTTTCTTTCTTTCTTTCTTTCCTCCCTCCCTCCTTCCCCCTTCCCTCCCTCTTTCCCTTCCTCCCTCCCTTCCTTCCTTTCTTTCTTAGTGCATTGCTGTTTGCCTGCATGTGTGTCTGTTTGAGGGTGTCGGGTCCCCTGGAATTGGAGGGAGAATAGTGGGCTCTCCACTGGCATTTGGAATCTTTTGAATCTGTCACAGGTTTGAGTTGGATGGACATTATGTACACTAACATCTATATCAGTTGACCTTTTCTAATTCGAAATATCCCTGCATCTTGGGTGTTTAAGACGAGACTTGAGGGGGCTGGAGAAAAGGCTCAGTGGTTGAGAGTACTGGCTATTCTTCTGGAGAACCCAGCACCCACATGAGGGAGGAGTAGGTGGATGGATGCCACCAATTTATCTTTACATGGTGTCTGCTGTAGGGAGTGTCTCTTTTAGAGGCATTTGCATGATTTTTCTCTCAGCCTGATGCCAGTGTGCTTCTGTGAGCTAACAGTGATGAAAGACCCCAGCAAAACTTCTTGTAGCTCTCAGAAGGGTAACCGAGACCATACGAAGGTCGGTGCCTGCTTTTGCTATCTTCTTTGAAAAATCTGCCCTTCCTGGGAGATAGTCATCCAGTAATCTGAGGAAACCATTTCTGAGCAAGTTCCTACCATACCATTGCCTTCACAGAATACTTTCAGACTGCATACTGCCTACTAGTGCACGCGCACTTGCCCGGCACACACACACACACACACACACACACACACACACACACACACACACACACACACTGTATCCTTTTGCCCTACTAAGTTGGTAACTTCAGACCCCTTGGGCAATTAATAATTGATGCATGTACCCAAGGAGATGGTTTTGTGATCTTTCTGCCCTGTGGACATTTTTGAGCACATATAAATACATATCCATACCCACTTAGTACTTTTCTTTGTTCTTTACCCACAATGTGGAACTGACCATATAGGAAAACAAATAATAGAAAAAGATTGAAAAAGGAGAATTATGAGTTCCAAGTCAGTCTGGTCTCTGTATAATGAGTCCTTTTTTCCATAAAATAAAAATAAATAAATTAATCAAACAAGCAAACACTCCCCTGAAAATACCAAAATCAGTATTTTGCGAGCCCCATTTTAACTGAAGAACACTGTCTTACTCATCTTTGGATTTTTTTAAATTAATTAATTAATTTATTTATTAAAGATCTCCGTCTCTTCCCCACCACCGCCTCCCATTTCCCTCCTCCTCCCCCAATCAAGTCCCCCTCACTCCTCAGCCCAAAGAGCAATCAGGGTTCCCTGCCCTGTGGGAAGTCCAAGGAACCCCCACCTCCATCCATTTCTAGTAAGGTGAGCATCCAAGCTGCCTAGGCTCCCACAAAGCCATTACGTGCATTAGGATCAGAGACCCATTGCCAAGTCAGGAGCAGAAGGAGAGAGAGCGCGAGCAAGGAACTCATCTTTGGATTCTTATGAACAAAATTCCCCAAACAGAATCAGCACTTGTCCCACTTTGGCGATGTGTTTTGTAACCAATACAGCTATTGTAAGCGTGGCTTGGCTTCAGATGACCTAGCATAAGTTATCTGCCAGTCACTTCTAGGTATGACTTCAGACAAGTCAGTGGATCTTTCTGTACTCTGGAGTCTCCATCTCTAACGGGGATGAGAACACTGAATTTGAGTAAGGAGGAAAATGTTATTTAATCATCCTATCAACAAGTCATTTCTGTAGTCCGAAACTGCTGAGTGCCCTGTGCATGAAGATATTTTTATTATGGACCTTGTTTTCCCTGGAGAGACGCTAATATTTAGAGACATGGTTACTTTGAGGGAGTTTCTTTGACCTACCATTCTTTACAGGTTTCAGGCTTTATGTCCACAGCAGTCTGTGTTTCTGCCCACCAGAGGGGATAAAGAGATGGAATAGAAGAAACCTTAAAAATCCTCAGCATTCAAGAGGAGTGCATAAACATATCTGCCAATGGAAGACAGAATGCGTATGCTTGAGAAAATGGAAATGGGTCGGGCTCAAGCAGAGCAATAGGAATTTTTCTGGTTTTCCCTTCCCTTGAGTTGCAAGGAATATGCAAGTGAGCTGACAGGCAGTCCCGGCCTCGTGATGGGAAAGCGCCCAGGTAGTTAGCAGAGGCCAGGAGAACTGTCCAGAAACGTAAATCTCTGAGCAAGCCCGAGGGCTGAGCACTAGGTCATTAGCCATAAACAGTCAGGGATGGACATACACACGTGCCAGATGACTTTTGGTCCCCGTGGGGCTGTCCTGGGCCTGACTTAGGAAACAAGGAGGCAAGCAGCATTGCTTTGCTGTTTCCTTTTGTCCTGTGTGTCTTCTGACCTTTCTTCCTATTGTTTGTCACTGGGCCTTGCAGTAGGAAAAGATGTGTTTTGTTTGGACTTTGCTGCTATGCCCGCAGGGGTGCTGTATTACTAGGGCTCACCCAGCACCACTGCAGAGTCTGCGGAAATGGTGACTTTTGACCATTGTCATATATTTGAAACATTGAAGAGTGGAAACTGTGGATAGGACCCCTAATGTGAAACTTTCAATGCACCCCAACAGAGCTGGGGCAGCTCTTGTCTTGAGCGTATGAGTTCTCTGCACTTTTCCTACAAACAATAAGAATGGCTGAGTCTTTGCTTTTTCCCTCCCTTCCTTCCTTCCTTCCTTCCTTCCTTCCTTCCTTCCTTCCTTCCTCCCTCCCTTCCTTTCTTCTTTCTTTTTTTTTTGTTTTTGTTTTTGAGTCTTTCTCTGGTTGAATAGCTTTAATCTTGAATAATGAAGATACTTCTTCAAGATGCATTTGTAGGCCACTCATGATTACTGCCCAGCAGACTCCATGGATGGAAATATGTCTTAATAATTTGGAGGAACATACAACTTCAACACAGTGCTTTTCATTATCTTCTTTATAGGGGGATTATGGCCCTTTTAGGAGGGAGACACTTAATAACTCCCTAAGATTTCGTCCTACATCATCAAAAATTCCATTTGCTAGTGTCTCGATGGTGAGGCACTGTAGGTACCGAAGTTCATTGTGAGGAGTATACATTAGCCATAAAGATTTGAATGCTCCCACCCATTGTTTAGCAGCCTGATTCACAATTAAATTATGGGCTTTCCTTCAGATCTTCAGAGGCCAGAAGGTAAGGATAAATATCCACAGAGAGTAACTCCAGAAGCCCGATGTCGTGAGGTGAGCACACAGACCGTGCTGTTCTTTGGGTAAGGGAGATGGGATAACTTGCAGCCATGGAATTTAGGGAAAAGCTTATTCCTGAAGCTGCACGAACTATAGGAAATGAGTAATGTGTCCAGGATGCTAAGGACCTTGGACTAAGTATTCAGGATAAGGGTTCTCTGGCTGCTATGCCCGCTGCCATTCGTAACTTTCAGAAGGGCATCTCTTTAGCCAGGGTCTTGCTCCTAACCTATGCTAGCTGTCGTGGACTTATGGTACATCATCACCATTCTATCCTGGGAGACCTGGAAACTGACTTGTTAGCTTCAATATCATTTATGGTTTTTAAACAAAGCTTAGTGTGCTTGATAATCAAAGGAGAGCTTGACATCGGAAACGAGTCTGGGTAAAGGAGCAAACCCCTTCTGTCTGGATCTGGGATTGTGGTACTCATGGAGCCCTACATCCATACTGTGTACACGTGACCTTAACAACGTGTTGTGAAAGCCCAGATCAGAACTTCAAACTAGTTTCCATGCAGAGAGCTTCTGAGTCTGCCCTTCATTTAGTAATTCAGTATTTTATTATATGTGTAAAATATCTTTACCCCATTCTGCAGATATTCTGAACAGTATCCAGGAATATGGCTGTATTGATTCTATTTTCAGTGGTGGGATTTATAGTTGTATATTATCAGAACTCACTTTTTGAAGTATATGAGTTTTCGTCAAATGTGTATAAATAAGTTTGGGGGGGTTGACAAATTAATTTTCTTTGCAAAAGGAACTTTTGTTGCTTTTAGGTGTGGTGTTCTAGAGAGACATGATGATAGACAGACATTTTCAGTGATGAAGGGAGGGCAAAGACATACTCGAATTTTCATATGCCAAATTTACTTCAAGTTGCATGTGTTTTAGTTTAGGCTGGAAAACGATGTACATGTGACTTTTACCTCCCATTTTGCTTAGCCCTCAGATTCCGTGTAATTATGCTTGAAATTTAAAAATATTTCATTTCAGGAGATTTCTTTTTCCCTTCCTTCCTTCCTTCCTTCCTTCCTTCCTTCCTTCCTTCCTTCCTTTCTTATTTTTTTTTTTTTTGAGATATGGTTTCTCTGCATAGCCTTGGCTGTCTGAGAACTCAGTCAGACCTGGCTGGCCTCAAACTCAGAGATCCATCTGTTTCTGCCTCTCGAGTGCTGGGATTAAAGGTGGCACTTTAATTTCTCTCTCTCTCTTCCTCCTCCTCCTCCTCCTCCTTCTCCTCCTCCTCCTCCTCC
>NC_022022.1:7089223-7120050 GCF_000317375.1 Microtus ochrogaster
CCTCCTCCTCCTCCTCCTCCTCCTCCTCCTCTTCTTCTTCTGTCTCTCTCTCTGTCTCTCTCTCTCTCTGTCTCTCTCTCTGTCTCTCTCTCTCTGTCTCTCCTTTTTCTTTTTTTTGTTTTTCCTTCTGGGTTTTCAAGACAGCATTTCCCTGTGTAGCCCTGGCTGTCTTGCTCTGTAGACGCTGGCATCTAACTCAGGGACCCACCTGTCTGCGCATCCCAAGTTCTGGAATTAAAGTCAGGAGAAAAAATTAAAATAGTTTATTGAGTCATATTTTACAGCAGTCCATAAATCATGACTAAGGAAAAAAACTCCAACTCTGTTTTCAGAGACTATTGAGAGATCTTCCTGAAGAAAGATGTAAGGTATCTACTGGAAGCCGAAGCTGGCACCATACATGGCTCACTTCCCTTATCGGAGCCATCACTGTCCCTGTTAACATGATGATGAGCCATCTTTTGGAGGTGTAGAAAATAAATGGCTCAGCTGGGCAGTGGTGGCACACACCTGCAATCCTATCACCGGGGATGGGGGTGGCACAGAGGTAGGCGGATTCCTGAGTTCAAGGTCATCCTGTACTACAGAGTGAATTCCTGGATATCCAGAGCTCACGGGGAAATTGTGTCTCGACAACCCCCTAAAACAAACAAACAAACAAAAGCCAAAACATACAACAGTACCAACAAACAAAGGGCATTCCATGACATCGGTAGGCTGTAGTTTTTATTGCCATCTTTCAGGTGGTTAAAAAACCTTTGCCTTGAAACTCTAACCATGAGAGTACCACCTTTCCAGAATCCGTTATTTGCCTCCAAGGCCACATACACTTATTGTCTTTGAATACTGGAAAATAAACCTGAGGTATCATACCATCTCACTACTAAAATATTTACTCAAGGAGTTCTTTAAAAAGTTGTTTTCTGACCAAAACACGATACCATCATCACATATGATACAATTTATACTAATTTCTTGATATCATTTT
Organism: Microtus ochrogaster; assembly: GCF_000317375.1. NCBI lineage: Eukaryota > Metazoa > Chordata > Mammalia > Rodentia > Cricetidae > Microtus > Microtus ochrogaster. Next base: position 7,090,212 of record NC_022022.1, read on the forward strand.
AGTTAGTCCACAGTCAGATATCCCTGATTTATTCAGAAACTGCAAAGCTCTCATCGACCCCAACAGTTCTCCTCTGATCTACAGTGTTTTGAAGTGTGTCACTACACTCATGAGAGGTCTGTGTGGGGTTCTTTACTGAACATGCCTGAAAGATGCGCTACTCCAACCCAACAAAATACTTTCCAGAGCGTTCAGATGGAGTGCAATGGCCACAGCCTGTGTTTTAGGGCAGTCTTTAGGTAATTTGTTGGAAGCTGGCCTGTCTTAGGAATTCCTGTGAGAACACACGCTTCAAACTGCGCGTCTGATCAGAGTACTCTGGAATCCAAAATTCTAGGACGACGGCAGACGTTCTTCCAGCAGCCCAAACAAATGTCATAGCTGAGAACAATGCATTCTTGTAGCAAGGTCAGAGAATGAATTTTTGCTTTAATAGGAATGATTTGTGGCTGTTGAACGAACACGGGGCAGCAAACACTATCTGATTACAGGATCCCTAGGCAAATGAAGCGTGGGATGTTTTTCTGCTTGGGGCAAACGCATCTTGTTATTCTACAGAGGTCACGAAAAGCAAAACTCCTTCGGGGTTTCAACATTGACAACAGAATACTGTGCTGGAAGTGAAATTACGTTAGAATTAAATTGAATTTTATGCAGGTTAACTCGGGAAGCTCTGCCATTATCCTCAACTCTCAGGCTATGTAGGTCCGAATGAGACACCCAGTGGAACACACGCGTAACAGAGCAATACTTGATTCATCTTCTGTCTCCACGATGTTCACTGTGTGTCACAAGACTTTTGAATGAGGGGTTTGATTCACTGAGTGAAGAGAGACCAGCTAATTGTTTTGATGGACTAGAGTTACATCAACTAGGCCACAGATAACAAAATCTGAGGCGGGTGATGGGGAACACATTTTGTTTTTTTGTTTTTTTTTTTTGTTTTTTGTTTTTGTTTTTTTCGAGACAGGGTTTCTCTGTGGCTTTGGAGCCTGTCCTGGAACTAGCTCTTGTAGACCAGGCTGGTCTTGAACTCACAGAGATCTGCCTGCCTCTGCCTCCAAGGTGCTGGGATTAAAGGCGTGCACCACCACCACCCGGTTCAGGGAACACATTTTTGAAATATTGTCTACTAATGTTACTACTGACGAGTCACATCTATAATTTTCACAGTGTTCCTACCACTGTGAAATTTGAAATAGCCACCAATTAATTGAGTTATTTTAGTCCTCCAGTTTTGCAATTATTCAATTAGATGCTTGGCTAACTCAAAACAATGCCAACAAACACGTTGATTAGCTTTGAGCTATAAAAATTAGTACTAATAGCTTGCAGATTCCTCAGCAATTAAGTGCGCAGCGTGGTGAGTCCCTGTACCTTGGTATTTGGTGTGTCTGGAGGTGAAGGTTGGAACAGCAAGCTTCACAGGGCCAACTCCTCTTCTCGTGGTGGTTCGTTGTCTATACGACTAATAGCAGACTACGGTGACAGGTATTAGAGCTTGGATATTTATGTCTAGACCATGCAGTAAGCCTTGTCTTTCCCACACATCCGGAGTCTATGTTTTTAATTTTGGTCTGTGTATCTCTAGTCTTCATATCATACTTGACTTGTAATGAATGCTCAATGAATTTGCGTGGCAACAAATGAATCCATCATATTTTGAGTTTTGTTTGTGCTGGGTTATCATAGTAACTACTCTGATTGATCCAACTGCCGGGAAAATTAAGACAAATAGTTGGTTTTCTACCAAAAAAGATCACTTGTGTAATACTGCTAATATTTCATATTTGTTTTTCAAAGTACTGTCTGTCCCAGAATAGACCAAAAAAATCACATTAAAAATTACATTTATTAAAGCCATAAAAATGAAGTCATCTTATATTAGATGTGTGAAAACAAATGAGCACAATTTGTTCAAGGTCACCATCAGGTGGACGGGCCAACCCTCAGGGCTTTACTGATAAGACTGGCCATCTCCTTCCCTTCCCTTGGGCGGTCAGGGAAGGAGGATAAAGGGTGTGCTCTAACAGTGAGAAAGCTGTTTTCCCCTCTGAGGACATCTGAATGTGCAGTGGGTTTCTCTTAGTTATATGGGTTCTGCTCAAAGGCCGGGTCTACGACACACGGTCCTGCTGTAGCAGAGCGCCCCAACCCCAGTCTTTTCAGGAGGCCAGTATGTCTGAGTGTGGGGTGTTTACCTGTGAGTTTCTCGTGCTGCTGCCAATAGTTCGAGAAGCATCTGTTCTGCATTTTACCTTTTACCAAACCCCTAAGAGGTGGCAGTGGTTATTAAGTATTTCCTGGGAATGGGCCTCTGCTGACCTCCACATTCGTTGAACCAATATCGGAGGAGCAAAGTACTCATGGAATGTTCCTGAATGATAGCATCAAGCGTCAAAGCCTCAAAGCTCATGATGACCTCTCTTCTGGTTCTCTGGACGATCTACTGCTGTCTCTGTGTCTTAGTTCAAGACGGCCTCTTAAGTTTCTGCTTTCTACCAGGCTGTGATATTAATAATTGCTATTTAGCTCTGTTTTAACTAGAAACTGAATTCAGATCTTTTGTACATATGTTAAAAATTATGTCTTAGGAGATAGGTTAGAAGGTGAAACACTTCATGCGTACATGAAGACTAAGTTCTAGATACTTAAAGCCCACATAAACAAGATAGAGTAGTGCATAACTGTAATCCCTGCTCCTGGGGCAGGATATCAAGTGGAGACAGGGGAGTATCCGGAAGCTCCAGGGCTAGTTACTTGGCATACACAATGATGAGCAACGAGAGCCCTGTCTCAGTCAAGGTGGAGGGTTGATATCCAAGGTCTCCCCCACCACACACTCACTCCAACAGACCCAACTCCCCAACTCCCTTCCCCAAACTCCCAGCTTACTGTCTCAGAATAGCTACTATGAGTTTCATTTTCTTCACTTCAGAAGGATTTATATGTCATCACATTAATGACTCGTGTGTGTGTGTGTGTGACCATATGCATACCCATGCATACGTATTTGCAAACCTCACAAAACAAGATTGTTCTAGGAGACACATGGTGCTTTGGACTTCATGGTTCAACTTTTGAGCTTTTGTATTGAAGACTGTTAAGAACCATACCTGCAGGTCCCCTCTGCCCTGTAATTTAAAATCATAAAGACATTATATCCTATGGATCTATGATATCTCCTCTCAAACTTATTTTTAGTGAGACTTTAGGTTATTTTAAATAAAGCTCTACGGTTACCTTTGGGTACTCTTGTGTTGGCATTCCTAGACTAAATTCTAGGAAGATGAATTGTGTGGTTGAAGTTATGACATTTAACATTTTGATGGAGAGTCCAGATAACTCTCCAAAGGGCATGTCAATCGACACTTCTCCTCATTGTGTATGGCCATCTATCTTCTTCTTCTACCAACACTGTATTTAAAAAGTCACATATTTGCTAGATATGCTCTTGCCATTCAAAAGTGCTTGCAAACCAATTTCTTTTCGTCATAAGCTTGCAATTCTTCCATCAGTTTCCCATGTTTTTCTAGGTATGGAGCTCACGTTTATAGATGTCCAGGGCAATTCCCTCTTCCCTTTAAACGGTTTAATGTTGCGCAGGCTTCCCTGCTCCTCTATTTACTACCAATCATGACTTTAACATATTCTTTCAGGATCCTGAGATTCAAGTCTTCATTGCCAGAGGCTGTCAAGGTGTTGAGTAAATAAGAAATGGCACCAACAATTTCTTATTAGCCAGGGAGAGAAGAAAATGCATGTCACTCAGAGTTTCGGAGTGACTGCAACTTTGGTTCAATTATCTTCAGATGTTTAGAATCAAGGCTGTTTCCAGACCATTTCAAAGAATGGCAGGGCGACCTGCTGAGAGCTGTGTGAAATGAACACCCTGTTACAACTAATTAGTGTTACTGTTTCCCTTGCAGTTGGGGGTGAGAGGAAATACGTGAAGGGTGTTTATCCCTTCCTGTAGTAGGAAAGAATTGGAACTGCTGGAAAGCCTGGAGGGGGACCCAGACAATGGCTGCAGCCGACTCTGGCCACCCCACTCTAAAGAGTGGCTGTGAGAAGTTATGAGCCATGCTGTGCTTGACCCGGTGCTTAGGCTTCCTTTGACCCAGGCACACATGCATCCACTCAGTTTATAAGAGGCCTGAGACAAGCAGTCCATTCAGTTCAAGTCAGCAAGCATTTTCTGGACATTTACAGCATGGAACCGAGTAAGCAGCAGTCTCCTTTAAAGATTTAAAACTTCGGATGTCAAGTTAATTCAGTGGCTCTTTGGAGCTACTGGGAGTTTTTGGTGATAGGGGTAAGAGCATAGGGTGGACTTGAAGTATGACTCTGCCTCTTACATGGTCTCCAAACCTGGGTAGGTTTTTTGTTTTAACTTCTAAGTTCAATGTTCTTATTTATTCCAAGAATTCTAGAAAGTCACTAGGTGTGGTGACATGCATCTTTTAACCCCAGCACCTGAGAGGCAGAGGCAGGAGGATGCAGATGCTGTGAGATGGAGGCTGGATTGGTTTACAAGGTGAGTCCAGGGGCAGCCAGGGCTATGTAGAGAGACATTGTCTCAGAAAAAAAAAAAGAAAGAACAAAGAAAAAAAGATTATATTAAGTCACCCCAGCCAGTGGTCTAAAATCACTGGTACCATGAAGTCATGGTTCCTTAAGAAAACTCCATGCAACACTAATGAATAAGATGCCAAAGTAGGAAATGAGGTTGAAGAGATGGGACAATCAGAGTTAGGCCTCTTAGCACTGATCAACCATGACTCCTTATCTACTGCTCATTGCTCCAGTTACCAACTCTAGGTGCTTACTGATTCAAAACACTCAGCAGCTCAAAATAACCGTTCTGTCTGCTCATGATTCCATGGGCCAGGCATCCAGGATGCAGCACAATGCTTCCCCTGTGCTCCAAGGTATCACAGGTTTCCTCTGGGCTGCCTTTAAGGATGGCTGAGACAGAGTGACAGATGGGTGTCTTTCATCTCAACATTAGGTGGTTCCCTCTGTTCTCCATGTAGTTCTCTACGCTGCTAGCACAGACTTCCTAACGGCATGCTAACAAGGCTCATCTAGCAGAGAAGAAACCTCTTATCTCTTTTCTGGAGAGCTTCAATCTTAATGGAACTGAAGGACTGATGAAAACTAGTTCTACTTCTGAAGTCTTCCTCTTAACTGTGTGATAACCATTCCTAAATTTACAAAGATAACATACATACCTATGGCTTGCCAAAGATCATCCCTATCTAACAGATTTGCTTTGAGTTAGAAATGGGTACTGTGCCTCCACCGTAGAGAGACACAGAAAGAAGGGCCTTAAAAACATGGAAGTTATATTTTATGGGACTCTGAAGGCTGCAGTTTAGCTCTTGGCATAGTTCTTTCTGAGATTCCCTTGGTGAAATACATGAAATATATGTATTTCATACCTGAATTAGAATCTCATCTATTAGAATCTTATCAGTTCTCTTGCCCATATAGATGACTTCAGGGCCCTGGGGACAAAGAGCCATTGCCATTTGAGTACATGGAAAGACTGGTGCTTGCTTCTGGCTACTTTGACTAGACATACACTAAGGAGAGTGATGGGCCTTCCCTGTCCTTGCATGCTTCTCTCAGAGCTCAGCTACAGAGTTCCCTTACCCCACAGCCAGGAGGCAGTTACTGGAAGAGCTAAGACTCTGACTTTTAAATATGAAATGGGGAGTTATTCTGACACTTTGCCTTGTCCCATACACTTAAAACAAAGATCTTTTGCCCTAAGGAGGACAGGCATCTTATCCCAACCAAGGAGTGCTCTGTAGACAGAGAGACTGATCTGCAGCGGAGAAAGCCAACTGCACTTTGCCCATAGCAGTGTCTCCTGTGCCTAGTCAGCAAACAGAGTGAATAATGTTGGGAGGGACAGTTGAATAAGTGAAGTCCTTGTCTTAAGGAGATAATATAATCAGATAAATGAAACAGAAGCTGATGTATATCCTGGCAGGCTGTGGACAGAAGCTAGGAGAACGGCCTGGTTTAGGAAAGCCAAGACAAACAGTATTTTTTCACTCTCTGACTTCTACCCGGTTCCCTGCAGTAGGGCCTGGGATGGAGGGGACCCAGGAGGCCACCACTCTCCTACTGTCCCTTCAGTCCAGATGGACAGCCATCTCCACTTTCCTTCTCTACATCTGGTTCTGCTCCTGCTGCTTGCGGATCTCTGACTGTGGCCTCCCAGTGTCGATGACAGCAGAAGTAACAAATTGCTCCGCTCTCACACCAACAGGATGGGTTGGGTGAGGTCCCGGATGATTAAATAGCACTTCGAATCCTTGCTGTGTGGACCAGACCTCAGATTCTGCCCTCCCTCTTCCCTTCAAAGCACTAAGTAACATTTGGGATGATTGAGCCAGAGTGACCACTAGCCCTTGTTCCTGCACACTCTCTCAGCTTCAGAAAATGCAGCCCCGGTCCGGAGAGAAACTGCTGGCTCCCTTCATAGCCTGCTTGCTAGGCTGTGTTATCTTCTCTAAACTACAACCTGTGCTTTGTGCTGGGCGTGCCTTCTTGGAAGCTCCTCCCTTCTTTATCTGCAGTGGCCCCCTGGTCACCCTGGCATGTTGTGGAAGTGCTGAAACTTCTTAGGACTAGTTTCCTTTTCTAGTGTCCTAGGAAGCTGGCAGTTGTGGAATCAAAGCTGGAAAAAGTGGGCCACCAAGTCTGGCCACTCAGATCGGTCACTTCAAAAGAAAGGAGATGGGGATTCCGGGGAGATGGCTCAGTGAGTGAGGTGTCTTCTGTGAAAGCCTAGGGACCTACCTTCATATCTGGAGCACCCTCAGGAACAGCTCTGGGTGATGGTGAGCACTTGTAATCCCAGTGCTGGGGTGTGGAGCGGGGAGCCTCCCCGGGGCTTGCTGGCCCTTCATCAGCCAGCTCCAGGTTCAATGAGAGAGGAATAGAGAGAGACATCCGATATTCACCCATGGCCTCTACCTATTTGCAAGCGGAGCACAGCATCCCTCCACATGTTCGCAAGTATCACACATACACGCACACACACACGCACACACATACACGCATGCACACACACACATGTACACACCCGTGCGTGCGAACACACACACGCACACACATGTACACACACACACACACATGTTGAAACTGAAACTGGTGTCAGGGATGAGGTACTGCAGGTGTTCTCTACGTCTGCTTTGTATCCAGTTGTCTGCATTCAGCCACAAAAATGCGCAGAGCTCTTGAAACCAGAGCTTCATGGGTGCGAACCAGATGAAACTTGAACTGAGTGCAAGGTGGTAAGTTTTTCTCAGCACAAGCCTAGTGGGTGTACTTGGGCAGAAAGTCACGTCGGGGCCATAAACACGGCAAGATGGAGAGGCTGCCAAATGCGAAGCAGAAATAGCTAGGGGTCCCCTGTCTTGCCTCTCCCAGGTCTCGGCTCCTGCTAGACACTCTGCCTTGCTTGCCCTTGCTGCTTTCTCTCTGTTTCTTTCACTCCCAAGCTCCCTTTGGCTCCAGGGACTCTTCAGCCACCGTACGGGGCTATAATTTTCCCTCCAATCTTCTGGCCTTTTCTGGGAGTAGAGGAGAAAGCGAGAGAAGCTGGCCTCCACTGAGGGCTACTCCTTCCTTCCGGGGAAGCTGCAGGAAACATGCCTCTTGATTGCACTCCGAGGCAACATTTTGCAGGTGTCTGTACAAGCAGGAGCAACTGGCTCCTAACCCTGGTTTCAATCAGTGTTTTTAGATGTGCTGACGTTACTACAGATGCATGTGCTTCTGGCTTTGCCTTCAGGTTCCATCAGAGTCTCGCTCAGTCTACATGCAGCTCTCACTACGCTGAATCCGTTCACTCTTTCTTAACGATAAATTATGGGGTTGGAGTGGAAGTGATGTTGTTCTGGAAGACAAGTCACATGCTTTGGGAAGGGCAATTGTAATGAAACAGGTGCTGCCCATGAGTAACCCCAGGGAGGACTCAGCCCAGATTGGCAAGGCTTTTTTTTTTTTTTTTCCATATTCAAGGACTGGAGCTCCAGCAGTGTTGACAGAGGGCAGGGACTAGAAACATCAAGGAACATCCCCTCTCCAGCAGCAGCCTGAGACAGCCCGTACATTTCACATTTAGATGCAGAAGCCTTGGACTTCTGCAGAGTACAGCTTTCTGCCTTCTGAGGGTGATGGGATGGTCTCCTGCAGATGTCTAAGTCCAGACCTTGTTTGTTTGAATTTTCCGGCATCTGAGCAGAGACATCCTGCACAGCCCAGCTCTTCGAGAGGGATGATATGGCAATACAGGCAGGCACTAGGTCCCTACCTTCCTTTCTTCTACAAAACACTGTTCTCCTTCTCCTACAAGGAAACTGGCCAGAAGATGTAGTTAATTTCTCTATCACCTACCTACCAACCATACTATCTACCTCTCATCTGTCTAATGGAAGTTGTTAAACCATTTGATAAATTCTCAGGTATCTACTCTTGAGATTATATTTCCTGCTAATATTAACAATATTGGAACACTAAGCACGGTTCTCCACCAAGACTTTGACAATCTTTCCTTTTGATTACTGTTCCAACCATGGTTTGCTTTTCCCAGGATGGGAAAGCCAGGTTGAGCTGTTAGAGAGTTGGTTAGCACCTCAACGAGGCCTAACAAGTCAAAACATCAGTGAATCATGGGACGTTGGCTTAGCAGGATTAACGCCCTTATACAAAAGTACATCAGAGAGGTTGTACTCTCTCTTTATACTCTATGAACACACAGCAAGGAAGTGGATAAGAAAGTTTGGGTTTTATTTAACACTGATGTAATTAGTTAAACACGGTAGCCAAGTTTAATTTCCCAGATCTCTTCTATGAATGGGATAATCTGGAAACTAGAGAACCCATTCTAAATTTTCGGGTTTGTTAGGCAAATTTTTGATGTGGCTTCTGAAATTTTGGACTATCAGTACATTTAAAGAGTACAAATGCTTTTGAGTTCTCTGATATAATTGTTTTTTTCAAAATGATCATTTTGATGTGATTTCAGATTGACAGAGGTATAAAAGCTCTTGGTCCCAACATTCCTTGCGAGCACTGTTTTTCCTCATCCAACCCCTAATCCAGCATTGCTGTCTTATTTATTTCAGCCTCTCACTAAAGTGCTGGGAAGAGAGCAGCTTGTGAACAGGGTTATCTTTCTCATGGTTCTGAAGGCTGGGACGTCTCCTATCAAGGCAGGGATAGACTCAGGATCTGATGTCGGCCTGTCCTCTTGCTAGCATTTGGGTTCTAGCGGGGTCCTACGGTGGAAAGTTCCTTTAATCCTTTTTAATCTGTCACTCTTACTCAGCCTTCTTTATTGACCTTGTTAACGTATGAAGTGCCTGGACGACCTGCTTTGAGGACCGCCATCGACGAGGGCTTGTGCAATAGGAATATTGTAAGAGCGAGGAGTCCTCAGTGTCCTGTATCCAAAGCTGGTGATGTTGCTTTATGCTAATTTTGGTGATGTTGACTTCAAGCACTTGATTAATGATTGTCAGCTGAGTCTCTCCACGGTGCAAAAGTAGTTAGCTACACTGGGAAAGTGGCGGGTAGCTCTGGCGAGGCATTTTCATACCCCTTGTTCCTAATCACGTTTTCACTACCTCTGTTAGTATTCATTGACCATTTTTGTCTCCACTTCAAATTTAACTTGTGTTACAAGGAACACTTTTTTCCTTTATTTATTTATTTGCTTTCTTTAGGATGAATGTTACCTATTTTATTTCATCCTCTCTCCTCTCCTATCTATCTATCTATCTATCTATCTATCTATCTATCTATCTATCTATCTAGATATATATACATATATAGATATATATTCCTTGATTTGGTCTGGGGGAATTCCTTCCAAAGTTGCTACTGTGTGTTCATTCGTGCACTATCCATTCTTTTTTTTTTTTTTGGTTTTTCTAGATAGGGTTTCTCTGTGGTTTTGGAGCCTGTCCTGGAACTAGCTCTTGTAGACCAGGCTGGTCTCGAACTCACAGAGATCCGCCTGCCTCTGCCTCCCGAGTGCTGGGATTAAAGGCGTGCGCCACCACTGCCTGGCTGCACTATCCATTCTTTGAGAAGTTTGAGAAATTTTGTTCCTTCTGGTGCATCAGGCTCTTCCAAGAGCAGTATGGTTTTATTTTGATTGATTAGCTGGATCCTTTGGATTCTAATTGGAGAAGGAATTTGAATTTCATGTGGGAAACTGATAGTTTTAATGCCTCTTGACATGGTCACAGAACAATGCACCTTCGCTATGAGATGGCCTCCTATTTGCCCCAGAAAGCCCTTTTTGAATCCACTGTTTTGCACACAGCTGCACTTGAGTATCATTTTGATTTAATTGATGTATTTGGGTGTGTTCTTTAAGAATTGAAGCAAACCTTCCTGTTCGCTCAACACACTTGTATTGGTCCATATGTTTGTTGGTGATCTTTGATTTTTTTAAGTGGAAATCTGTGCACATTTATCTTGCTTTGAAAGATAGATTATTTTATAAGTATTGTTTTTTATATCTGTACTGTAGATCTCATCATGGCATATTTAGAGAAGTATGGGTTGCTGTGAATAAGCCCTGGGTCCATTAAATTGCCACAAAATTTCCTTAGGGACTATGGTAGGGTTATATATGCAATTAAGTCAGATAAGACTAAGCTTACATAATTCTCTATTTTTTCCCCTAATGGCCTAATAGTTTTATATTTTCACACTGTACACTGTATTGTGATTGCCTTGGGGGAAAAACCTGAATTATAATTATTAGCTTTCCATATTGGATATGTTCAGTAATTATTCATTGATTGCTTCTCTGGAGCAGCTCCAATTGCTTTGGAATGTATGAGGTTTGCTGACTCCTGGAAATGTAGGCTTTGCTGTGCTAACTTGCACTCTTTGGGATTGGTCTGAACTTTCCTTGGAGAGTCAAAATCACTAAAGCAATTCCAAAGTTTGCTTCTCATCAACACCCCTCTCTCTCTTTTACCAACATTCTATTTAAAAGACAGAAAAATTTTTTTAGAGGGATTTTCTTTAATAGGGAGAAACGCTGTATAACAAGTTCAAGCCAGGTGGTGGTGACACACACCTTTAATCCCAGCACTTGGGAGGTCTATTTCTGAGGTTGAGGCCAGCCTGGCTTACTGAATTCCATGACATCTAGGGCTACAGAGAGAAACCCTATCTCAAAAGACAAAACAACAACAAAAATTCAAAATAAATGGAAATAAAGCTGTGGTCCAGATGATCTCCTTTGGTGGATGCTGGGGGAGCTTAAGGGAAGGGAGCTCCTCCTCATGATTCTAAATGACAATGTACAAGTGACTTCAAAGTCTTGTGGAAACGGACTCTACAAAGACACCTTGCACGTGTTCTGTCTTACACACGTTCTGTCTTTCTTCGGTTCCTACTCTTGGACCCGATGAAGTCTGTAGCACAAAATCTCGAGATGCTGGGACCTTCCCTCCCTGTGCTGAAGGCAGGTTCGGACACAGCTTGAGAACTGGGCTGTACAAAGAGCTATCTAGTGATGCGAACACCCAGCTGAGGTTCCCCTGTCACTCAACTGTGGAAACCAAGAGTTGGGTGAGGGCACCCCCCCCAAGGTGAAATGAATATGGGCTTGAGTTGGTAATCCCAGAATGTTTTCTGTCTTTGGAATTTGCTGGGAGGCATGCTTGCCTTCAGTGAAAGGGTTAGACTTTTCTTTAAACACATGAGCTCTCTTGCTATTTTAGGGAATCACAGACTCCATACACATATGCTCCACCAAGATCTAGGGCATAGTGAAGCCCATTGACCTTGTCCTGCCCTGCGTTAGAGTGTCTTGCTAGGCCAAGCAAATGTTCTTCAAGAGTTTGGGATCATACTCTGGGGCTCTTGATTAGACACTGCTGTATGTAATGTACCCCCTTGTTCCCGTGTTAACAGGCATTCTTCCAAATGAAGATACAATGTGGCCCATGGTAAATGATAGCTCCGCCCCTGGGATCTCCCAGGGACAAGCTGGTGCTTTTAGAACTGCCTTGTGCCTTGCTCTTAATTTATCTGTTGTATTCAATATCACTGGAAGCCAGGAAAAGGCCAAACACCTGACCTCTGTTCCAGGACTGTGATATTGCACCTACTCCAAGATTCCTTTGATCCTTGCTTTGGCAAGCCAAGTAGGGGAGCTCCTTTAGTATTCCCTGGACCCCAGAGTTCATCTGACTTTGATACTTTGGGATATTTAGTCTTCTCCTTACCATTTGACATGATAGCAGATTGGGGCTTTGAAAACCCTCTGGAAGGTATCTGATCAGGCTGAAGTTTACCAGGTGTCCACATGTATATTAGTGACCTTGGCCACCCTGGCTGGTGACAAATTCTGAGAGTTAGGATCTAGACTTTGTCCTGTCTCTCAGGCAAAGGCTGCTCTAGGTAGCCTGCAGTGCCCATATTAGAGATGCTTCACTTCTAAAGCAGACAACCCTTTAGTTCTGCCCACTTTAGAATTCCTGTTCAGAACCAGTCCAGATATTTTGAAAGAATGTCTACCTTTATAGGGTACAAAAAGTAATCATATATTTATTTAAAAGTTGGACTGAAGTACTTGAGTGATAGTCAGCTGACTTAAAACAATTTGGAAACAGATTCTGTGTATAAAGTGTGAGCTCTGGGTTAGGAAGACAGGTTTTAGATGATTCCTTTACGTGAGACATCACACATATTATAAACACACTATCTTAACTAATTATTGTAGGGGCTGGAGAGATGGCTCAGCACTTAATGGCTGTTCTTTCAGAGAACCTAGGTTCCATACACAGCACCAACATGGTGGCTCACAACCATCTGTAACTCCAGTCCCAGGGCATCTGATGCCCTCTACTGGCCTCCATTGGCAATGCATGCAGGTGGTATAAAGATACATGTTGGTGAAAGATACATGATAATAAATATATTTAAATAGTGATTATTTTACATGTATGTGTGTTATATCTGCATGTATGAAGAGGCACATTTGCATGTCTAGTGCTCATAGAGCTACTAAGAAGGTATTTGATCCCTTGGAATTTGAGTTACAGATAGTTGTGAGCCACCACGTGGGTGCTGGGAATGGGAACCCCAGGTTCTCCGAAAGAGCAACAAATGCCCTTAACCACTGAGTTTTCTCTCCAACCCCAGCACATCGCCTTTTCTTGACTCTCTTCCAGTCTCATTTGAAATCTTCTAGTGTGAATTATGAAATAATGAGATTTTAATTAAAACTTTACTTTATAATTAGAATTTTGAGCTGCCCCATCTGTATCTTTCTTTCTAGTAGGAACAAGATGCTGAGGGTGCCACGTCTCTGATCGGAGGACTCAGGAAGAAGGGAGATGAGGGAAGACCGTGAGGGCTGTGGAGGAGTTAAAGTTTACTCATGCTCTGCTTTGTGTCTCTCTTTTTTATTTTGTTTGTCTGTGGTCCTGTGGACAGAGCGGGGCCTCTCACGCACTAGGCAAGTGCTCTTCCCGGCAAGGCTACAGCCCCAGCCCCAGCCCCGGTTCTTTACCTCTCGTTTATATCTTCTGTTCCACATTTACGTCGCATCCTGCATTTTCTATTTGGCTGGGTGGCTGAACCAGGCATTTAAGACCAAGGGGGATGTTTAGAAGGAGTTAAACTTCAGCAATTCACTTATGAGAGTAAGGTGAAAAATTGTTGATCTGGAAAAGAGATCAATGCCCACGATGACTTTAGTGACGGAATCAAATCTCAGTGGAAAGCTCCTTAGCGACAGCTATAGGTTTTCCCTAGAAACCAGTCCCTGGCGCTGTGGAAAAATGCCAGTATGGAGTTTTTATTAAAAAAAAAATAATGAAATGGCTCCCTTCTTCCAGCTCATGTTCACGGCTGCTTTTCCTATTTATATACTTCAGTAAGAGTCCCGACTGAAGGAGGATCTAAATTTGGAAGCTCGGGGTTTTCAAGCGCTGAGGCCTTTGGTTCACAGTTTTTTTCTGGTGGTTTTATGTACCTCACTTTCTCGGAGGACTGAGTTTCAAGAAAAGCAACAAAGACAACAAACCCCACGATTTCTATCCCTTATGAGTCCTAGTACAAGGGAGCCGTTCTTCGCTTCTCATCTTTCTGAGCCAAAGAGAGGTGCCTTGGAGCGCCTGTGAGCTGAAATCCCTATGGCCGAGCCTGCCCTGGGAAGGTCAGCCACCTTGCATGAGGGTGTGGTGTCTGTGTGCGTGCTTAGGAGCGAGGGAGGGAAGATGGCTCAGGAGAAAGAGTGGGGAGACCTGCTGCTCAGGAATGTAAAAGGTCCTCTAAAAAAGAGTAGGTATAGAGACTGTTGCTCTTGGAAAGATGAAAACTTGCACCCCAAAGATTTAAGAATTGAGTCTTGATTTCAGCTTCAAGACACGGTTGGCTTTAAGTACAGAAAAATAGTATTATTTTTTTTATTGCCACCTAACAGTATAATCATATCACTTCCCGCTGGAGCCCCACATTCCTGCAAACTGGAAGTCACACAGGGTCCCCACACGGGTGGGGACTCTGGGTTCTCTCAGACTGCAGCATGACATGGAAGGAAGAAACCAGAGCCATAACCCAGTCAAGGCCGTGCTTGTGGAGGAAGAGCGAGGTCCTTCTAGGGACCTAAACAGTGGGCAACCTTGCTCACTGTACGGCATAGTTTGTCAAGGCTGGGAACACAGTTTCAGCCCAGGGTCATGCTAACCTCTGTGTGTTTTCTTACCTGTCCTTAAGATGACACAATCCAGGCCATGAGGCAAGGCAGAAAATAGCACCTGCAGCCGGAGCAGGTGAACTTTAACGCCTGCCAGGAGGAGCACAGAGACCGCCAGCAGGAGGAGGAGGGCGGAGGCCCAGGATTCCACAGCTCTGCCCTGGGCAGGGAGACAACAGCTGTTATTATTGTTACACAAAGGCCTCGGTGGCCTTTCTCCAGCTGGGAGAAGTTTGGACACACAAGCCACTCTTCCTCCTCAGCACAGGGTTGTCCCTCTTTCCTGTTGAGGGAACCCACTTGTCATTGTTGCTTGTATGGAACTCTACAGAAATGAATGCAGGGCTAGTTTAAGACTTTAGCCGATTAGAAGAGGAACCTCATATTGTTGGGGAGATAAATATCTTTACCAATATTTTGCTATCCTCACAGTTGGGGTTTGATTTTCAATCACTGGGTCACGAGACTATTTTTTTTCCCCCTGCTGAGAAAATTTATTTCAAGCTAGGTGTCTTAGGACATCACAGATGTAATCGGTTTGTAATTTCTAGTTATTTGTTTTCTGGAATATGCCCTTGTCACTGCCTGCCACCACTTGGCCCCTGAATTGAGCCATGTTTCTGTCTGTTCTAACAAGTTTAAATTTATGATGGTATGAAAGTTGCCACATGTTGCATTGGGGCGGGGGATAGCTGGTGCCAGGACTTTTCAGGGGGTGCCATCACGATCTGCTGGGATTTTCTCTTCTCACTGCCTCCTTGGCAAGGAATCAAGCTCATGCATAGACTGACCCAGCTGCTCCTCTTGTGACAAATAGGAAACATATTGGAATATTGTGCTGGGGTGCCAGCAAGTTTGGAGAAAATAATGCTCTATTTCTCCTCCCTACGCACCCCCCCCCCCCCGCTTCTTTCGTTTCTTCCTCCTTTCAGTGTGGTTCAAACTCGGGTTCTTATGCCTACCAGGCAAGGACTGTACTACTTAGCTACACCGCAACCTTGTATTTGTTTCTCTTCTGAGATTATCTCTTGTATCGAAGGCCATCCTCTGACTCTCTTTGTAGCTGAGGATGACTTTGAACTTCCTGTCCTCCTGTCTCTTCTGCAGTGCTGGGATTATAGGAGTGTATTGCCATTTCCAGTTTATGCGATACTAGGCACTGAGCCCAGGACTTCGTGAATGTTAGGCTGCTGGGTCACTAAGTTGTCCCTCTGTGAGACAGCGTCTCATTATTTAGTCCAGGCTGGCCTGGAACTTAGTCTTGTCCCAGCTTCCCGAGCTGAAGTTCTAGGTAACATGGATCTTGTTTGTCTTCAGAAGTCTTTGAATTGGGTTTGGTATTCTGCAGAACTTTATACTCTGCTCTGGCGTGAGTGTTGGAGAACAAATACAGGCCCGTTCTTAAGAAGAAATGGATTTCAGGTACTCATTTAAAACAGCAACAATGACAACAACAACAAAGGGACCTCACAGGTCACAGTTCCCAGGCCAGCACCTTCACACAGACATCTCTGGGAAAGCTAGCCTTGGCCTTGCTGCTGTAGCTCCCTCTGTGACAAGGTTCTCATATACAGTTTTCTCAAGCTCTTGGTAAATACATCAGTGTCCAACAATCTCTGGTCCTCAAGTCACCTAGTTGAAGATCAGAACTGAGACCATATTAAGAACATCTTCTTTGATGCTGCCTGAAGGGTGGGTCATCTTCACACCTATTGGGACTTGAGGTTGCATTGACTGGTGTCATCTGGAGCTCTTCTGTCAAGTCTTTACTCTGCCCCCTTCAGTGGAGGGCTTTTGCTGATCAAGTCATGGATCTCAAGTCACCAGAAGAACCTCCCTTTCACAGACCAGTCTTCCTAGCCCTGGTATCTTTGCTCTCAAATAATAGCCCAGTGCTGTGGTTATAGTACTTTCTAATCATTCTTCCCAACACACTCCTCTAAGTGTTGGAAGGAGGCTGCTTGTTCATTACCAGCTGCTTAGCCTCAAAATAATCACACAGAAACTATGTTAACCAAATCACTGCTTGGCTCATTAGCTCTAGCTTCTTACTGGCTAACTCTGACATATTAATTTAACACATTTCTATTGATCTGTGTATCGTCAAGTGGCAGTGGCTTACCGGCAAAGTTTCAGCATGTCTGACTCTGGCAGTGGCTCCATGGCTTCTCCTGACTCTGCCCTTCTTTCTCCCAGCATTCAATTTAGCTTTCCCACCTATTTATCCTGCTATAGGTTCAAAGCAGTTTCTTTATTCATTAATGGTAATCACAGTACACAGAGGGGACTCCCACATCACTCTAAGTGCCATGTAGCTATAATTTAAGTAAAAAAAATCAAAGTATTTATTGTGTACTCATTCTAAGGGCTGGTATTTCAAGCCAGTTGGTAGCAGAATATTTTGAATGTAGATATATCCTGAGCACAGATGAATAGATATCAAAACTTTCTTGGGCAATCCAGGCTGGATGATAGGTAGGCTGTGTGTCAAATGAAAGACATTGAAGACCCTTCTCACCTTAAGGCAATTTTGAGACTTTGAAACTCATGGAGAGATCTAGAAAGTGAATTATGGATCAGGAGTTCAGAACATCTGATTTCTTCCCATCTCCTCCCACTTTTTAGCCCTAGCAGTCTGTATCACCTTAAACTACCAATCTAACACTGACAGAGGGGCGGAAGGTGTAGCAGTTGCTTACATTAGCCTCACATTTGAAGGCTTGGACTGAGGGACTCACTGCCAGTTGGCTGCCAAGGCCTCTGGCTTTCTAGAATGACTCGAACACACACTGATGTTTCAAGGCTGGGTGCTCCCCAGCTGGAGCCCTGAGATGCTTGCGTGGCATCCCTAGCGAAGGAGACTCACTCGAAAGAAACTCCCACAAAGTAAATCATCAGGACCGGATGGTTTCCATCCAAGAGTTGGGGAGGAAATGAAGTGTGAAATAGCATAGATACTGATGAAGACATTAGTTCTCCATTAAAACCACAACTGTGTCAGAGCAGAAGTTTGTTAACGTGATGACCTTATCACTAGAGGAGAAAGATTAGTGGCCTCTCTGAGGTCCCTGGCAAACCTGGACCACTTGGAAAGAGCAACATACAATACGGGCAGTGACATGGGCTTTATGCTCTGAAATCAGGTAGAGGGGAACATTGTGACAACTGAGGTTGGCCTTCAGTGGAACCTTAGGAAGGCTGACATAGTGAACACAAATGCTCCTGGTCTGCCCTCCTCTGTTCTTGACAGACATCACCAATCAATCTGCTACCTCGGATCTTAACTTTGGCTTCCTGGGTCTCAAGTCTGAGCCCCCAATGCCATCAATGATCAGATCAGATGACTTGTGTGTTAGAAGACACTTGCACCCCTCCTTAGAGGAGATACAAGATTACTCATGTCCCACTGAGTAATGCGATACTTACTTTACTAGTAAATGGTTGCTTTGCACATGGAGAAACAGAAAATCAGACTGAATACTCTCAGCGTAGAACAGAGCCTTTCTGCACTTTGGTTTCTTTCATGGCTCACCACTGGGGGGGGGGGTAGCTCAGAGTCCAGTGAAGCTAACGTGAGTAAGCCCATTGCTCCGCAGATCTGACCTCTAGTTTCCCGTCTACCACAAGCTAACTTGTGACTGGTTTATACCTTACGAAATCACAGGCTGCGGAAAAAAGACACCAGGGAGATCATTTTGTCAGATCTTTGCCTCACAGAAGCAAATGGTTATCATTTCCATTGCACAAACCCGGTAATAGTTATCTAGCAATAGAAGATGAAACGCCTCACTTGAGGGCGTGTGAGGAGGAGGAGAATGAGTGACATGCGGATGAGTGAGGCGACGGGATCCAGAGAAATGGCTTCTCACTAAACCACCTTACGGAGACCCCCAAGTCTCAATCTCCTCATCTTTAATGGGCATGGTGCTTGGATTTAGCCGTGTTTGAAGGACGTCACGAGGTGGCCGTGCATGCAGAGATTAGCTGTGATGTGGATAACATGTATTTGTAAGTACTTTATAATTTACAAAGTGCTTTCATGTACACTATTGTACTCTTCTTGTGGCTTATCACATGGGACAAGTGGCAGGAGTTCTTGTCTCCATTTCCCGGCTGGGCCAGCAGAGCACTGGCAAGGGAAGGTGGCTTTTTCCACGTGACCTCTTTCTGAAGAGAAAGAGCCACGGCTCACATTTTTGGCTTTCAGATTCAAAATTCAAGGCACCTTTTCACAATAAAATGATAAATAGTTCAGAGTTGACTCTATTTATCATTCACTTTGATGACAGCAAAGTGTCTCCAGTGTCACCCGGTGGTAAAAATAGACCTTGAGCCTCCAGGACAAGGAGGTTCTCGGCAACAAACAAACTGAGCTCACCACAGTGTTCTTTCCTTTGGCAGATGCAGCCACCACAGCCTTTAGGAAAGCCTTGGCATGGGCAGCCTCACCACCCACTGTGCCCAGCTTTCCCCAGAGAACTGCAGCTCCTCAGTGCCAGTGACACACTACACACACACACACACACACACACACACACACACACACACACACTCAGGGAATACGAGTAGGGGCTTCTTCTAAGGTCTTGGGACCATTGACAGAGAACATTGACAGACCAGGGAACTGAACTACTCACCTCATTACAGCAAACTGGTGTGGTTTTGGCAAAAGACAAGGAAGAAACCTAGGGAGCATGGGGCTCCTGTGCTACTAATGTTTTTCTGAGATATGGGGAAGGAGAGTAAGAAAAGGGTAGTTGCAGAGTCTGGAGGAAAAAGCCCCTCATACAGAGTACATCTCACTGCCTCCCCTGAAGCACTTGAATTGGGTGCAACATGCATGCATGGTTACCATGGAGATGAAGGGGAAAGGAAGACACAGGTACAGAAACTACCTGTATTTCTTTGGAAGATTGAAGTAGGAAGACCAGGAATTAAAGGCCAGCCTGGGCTACATGAGAGACTGTCTCACAAAATATATAGTTGGATAACTGCTCTCTTTGAAATAACCTTACCTATAACATATGACTTTTAAACAGGTACTCATCTGTTTATAGTCTTATTTCAGTCCTTTATTGCATTAATAAACATGATCTCCAGTGCACTGCATTTGTATTTGATAACACTTGCGTATTACTTCATATAATAAGGAAAATCCACCTTCATTGTTAAGTCAACTTAGATTATACATAGACTATAGTACATACAATAAAAATTTAACATACACAACTGCTCATATGCCATCAATAAGATCTCATCCTCCAGACTTGTGAATTCTTGGGGAAAATTATTTCCACGTGTTCCTAAAACGACTTAAAATTTTTGAGTGGTTGGTGGTCCGTTGGTTCTAAATAGCTGACCTGTCAAAATGCCATCTTTAAACTCCAGTGATGCACAGGGCTTGGAATTAGCCAGGGTTGAATTTATTATAGAACAAAGGGAGGTGATGACTAACATCCATCTGAATGGTACTGGGTGGGGGTAATCCTCGAATGGAGTAGATGCCAGGAGCCTAAAACCACATTCTCTGCATGTTGGTTCCTTGCCCAGAAATGGGGAAAGGCCAAACACTATTGCCTCTTAAATGACAGGGTATCTATCTCTAAGGGACTCTGGTCAGAGTGGGTGGAGAGTTGGGGGATAATCTTCCTTTCTCTTGTGATCTTCAGTACGGAGAGCCTAGAGCTGTTCTGTGCACAGCAATCCCCCAAGCTGACAGCCCACCCAGTTAGGGTTATGAGCAATCAGACAGCTTCTTTGGGTAGATATAGCATTAAAGTTTAAGTGTGTTAGACTCCTCTACATTAAAGTGTGAGCGTGTAAGACTCTACATAAAAGTTTAAGTGTGTAAGACTCTATATTGAAGTGCCAGTGTATAAGACATTGTATTCAAGTCTAAGTGTGTAAGACTAAGTGTGCCTGGGTAAGACTCTGCATTAAAGTATAGTTGTGTAAGACTTTTTCTTATCACTAGAGGATTATCTTGCAGTTATTTTGGGACTCTACCAGGATACTTTTGAAAGACTTAGAAGCTGCTAAAAAGATGAACTGAGTTATTACCACTGCCCCATGAAGTCAAACCACAGCTAGTGCCCTGATGCACTGAAAACATCTGGATCCAGAGCACTGGAGGTTCAGGGACATTCATCTTTGTATTAGTTTTCCATTAGTGCCACACTAAACTCATTTTTAGAATGGTTTTCTCACTATTCTCTCTTTCTTTTGACATCTATCACAAACTTTTAAAAGGATGGGCTTTCAAAATAGTATTATAGAATAACATCCCCAGAAAGTAACTCTGAGACAAGACTCCAGCAGGGGCTTCTCTTCCTGGGGAGAAAACAGACCAGCAGAAAGTCATTTTGACCCCATTCCTCTGGAGGAGGGGACACTCGAATCACGAGCCCAGGTGCTCAGGAAATCTCTTGTCATTCTGAGACGGCTTGGAACATGGTGCCATGTCTGTAGCTTCTAAATACAGTTCAGGCTGGGTCATCATGACAGTTGCTGAATTGGCACCATCATGGGAGCTGAAGTGGGAACTCTGACAGCACTTAAATGCCATGGCCTCTGGGCTCCAAGTCTTCCTAGGCCAGGAGGCAAGAGGCAGCGTGGAGCCTTCTGGGGAGAATGGAAGGAGTGACTTTGGCATGGAAATCGTGCAGCAGCAGCCGGCGACACTGCCACTCTTTCAGAGAGCAGCAGACACCCACAAACACACCCGCTATTTTAGAAGCCATCAGTTTCTGAATTGCTGACATACTTGGAGGACGCTGTGGTTTCAAAGGTCATTCTGACCTGTCAAGGTAGGTAGGTCTGGGGAAAGACTGAGGGTGCGGTGGCCAAGTCATTGGGTGAGGAGCAGGTGGAAACTAGTGACCTTGTATAGAGCACTCAAGGAGCCAGGGGTAGGGTTAGGAATAACACGTTGACTCTGAGATTCCCAAATCAGTCTTCTACACAGAGGACAGATCAGCAATTCCTAACTCACTCCACCTGCTGCTTCTTGGCTGTCACCTAATTTCCACCGTGGGGCTAGGGACCTTTGATGATGCATTCCCTTTTGGGAAGGGGGGAAAGGAAAGGTAGGGAAGACCCAGGGGGCTTAGCTTGTCCCAAAGACATGAGGTATGAGGGTAGAATTCAAGATTTGCTAATGTATTAAGCTCAGTCAGCAAGTTATGAAGACAAAGACAAACCATGCACGAATCTAGGAATTTCTCTTGCCTCCGGAGTTTGCTCTGTGTCCACAAAGGGAACCTTTTTCTGCTATGTAAACATTTCATCTTGGTTCTTTTTCTTCCCTCCCTTTTCCCTCTCTCCTTCTCCTTTCATTTCTTATTCCCTCTTGCTCCTTCCCTCGGTCCTGTTTTCCTTCCTTCCTTTTTCCCTTTCTTCCTCCATCGCTTTTCTTGTTTCTGTCTCTTTCTTGGTATGTGGCCCATCTCACATTTGCCTAGAACTTGTGACCCTGTGCCTCAACCTCCCCAGTGTGGGGATCACAGGTACATACTACCATTACATCTGGCTGGATTCCTGTTGTTTGCATTTGGGACAGTAGATGAGTTAATGTTTTTATTAAGAACCTCATAGGGTCTTTTCTTTTTAATCCTTCTGAGTTGGAGACACTAGGCATGGTGCTTTGTCCATCTTTCAAAGATCTAGAGTGTCCATTTTTGGTCTCCCCCCTCTACCAAGAGGAACCTCATCTACACAGTGATCTTTCCTCCTCCCACAGTGTGTATATTCCTCTTCTTGAATCAGGGGGTGGGTATCCTTGACATGGTTGTCAGCTGGAGTCCCACATTTTTCTATTTCTCTACCTGTTTCTTTGGATGAGGTCTTATCTGCCTTTTCAACATCGGTTACTTTCTCTGCTGCTCCAGGCTAGAGTTTGCTTTCCTGCCCCCCCTTTCTTATGAATAACCAATGGGAGTCTGTTCCCAGAAGTCTTCCTTCTCTCTGCTTTCAGACCCAGCTGTGCCTGGGGGAGTAGTGTTCAAGTGGATCCTACAGAAACGGTCTTTTTAAGTGGACAGTTGCATTGCATCTTCATGTTTGCTCCTGCCTCTTGACCCTGTCCCCTGACACCACCCAGTTTTGACAGTTGTTTTCTGTTGCTCCTGAAATATTTTCTTCATCAGTGATCCTTTTCTGTCCTGTGTTTTATGCTTTTTGTTTGCATATGCTTTTCTTCATTTGTAAGCACACAGACTCTCCCACAGCGACGGACAGGAAAGAGACTGAAAGAGCCCATAGACCTTTCTAAATGATGGAAAGAACTCGATGCTGTCCTACTCTGTGCCAGAGACTGTGCCAAGTCACCAGCATCTCAAGATTATCTCCAACTAAAGAAGTGTTGCTCAGAAAGGGCATGCCTCTTGCACAGCCATGTGTTTGAATCTGTGTGGCTCTAGTCATGGTTGGTGCTCTTTCCTTTACCTCAGGGCACTTCTGCAAATCCATATTGCTTCAGGCAGCAGGGACAATGCTGTACAGCAGAGCTGGGGGCTCAGCTGCTATCTGCGTAGGAGCTGCTCCTTCTCCGAAGGAAGAGGCCATCTCTGCCTTGTATTTCACTGCCAGATCCACTGTGTCTAATATTTGCAGGACTTGATTCTCCATCCATTTTATCTGCATCATGGAAGGTCTCTTTTCTTGTCAGGGTCTTATGGAAGAGAGTGCTTTCTCAGCTCTTTGGCAATGGTTGCTTCTTCACAGAAGCAGCTGGACTCTCTGCCTTTGTTAGAAGCTCCTGATCTGTTTCAAGGCAGATCTCTCCAATCTGTTTAACACAGTGCACAGGCAAAGTGCAGGCTGTAAAGTCAGGAGGCATGTAACCTCGGGATTTAATAGAGATTTTGCTGGGAGTATGGTATACAATGAAGACACCCCACTATGAGGGATATGTTTGTCTTCTGGGAGAAGATCAGAAAAATAACATCAAAAATTTTAACTTCATAACAGCCCACTTTCTACCTGCATTTTTTCATTTTTCTCTGTTAAAATATAGCATTTTATCCATCCATTCATCCATTCAGTAACAGGTAGTGTTTTTACTAAGAATATAGCAGGCAGCAGACAATGTTTCAGGGACTGATACAGGTGTTATCTGGATGGCACAGGTTGCTGTTCTTTGTGCATTTCCTGTGGGTTTTCCTGCCACACCTTTGCTTTTAAATGCCCTCCTCTGGAAGATCTTCCTTCTCCTTTGCCAATGTGTTTTTGCTCAGAAAAGGTGTCTTGGGTAAAGAGGTTCCTCTCACCACTAAATTCCCATGGCATTTTGGTGTTTTTTTTTTTCAGTTAAGAGCACATGAAAAATAGTATTGCATGCAGACTTTTAAAAAATACTGGTAATGTAAATATGGAAATGCATGTATATACATATATTGCCAGCAGCTGATAAAAGGTTTACAAAGTAGTTCTTAATGATATAGTATTCTATAGATGATAAAAATAATTGAGATGAAGTCCTTCCTTAAGGTAGGCAGTTGGAAGGAGGCGAGATGAACTCTAGCATGCCCTCCTTTGGATACCAAACCCTAATTGCCAAGCTGGGTTTGGGGCACTCTACTTTTTTAGACTTGTCCATGGAGCTATCCTCCTTCTCTGAAAAATTTTGTAAAAATCCAACCCAGTGCCTTCCACACATCACCAACCTAGGCCATATACTCAGTAACTATTTGCTAGACAAATATGTGATTGAATGAATGGATTGGTTCAGAGTACTTGAGAAGCTGTTGTGTTTATGTGATGAGGATGTTGGGTTTTAAACGTGTAGCTGAAGGTCTTCTGAGTGTCACCTAAAGGGCTCTGTATTCCTGGGTGTGCTCAAATGTCTATCATATTCATGTGTTGGAAATTAGCATTGCTAAGGATCCTGTCCCCAGAAGCCACAGTTAAATTATACTTACTGCTTAGAAATAGGGTGTTAGCACGTTGGTATGTTTGTACGTTAATTTATGCCTAGTGGAAACATTCTAAAAAGTTGTAGTGCAGGTGCTTCTGGGGCCTGCTTTTCAGTTCTCAGGAAGTATCATGACGGCTGATGTAAGCAGGGGCTGGCATTGGGGGTGTCGGTGAGTGGATGGCAGTCACAGTTGCAAAGAGCAAAGATGGTTTGGCTGGAGTATGAGCTGATAAGCTACTTCAGTCAGGACAAATGCAAGGAGCCCTAGGAAGGGGCCTGTGTTGAGCGCAGCTAACCTAAAATTCACTGGGAAGGTTTGAAGACTACCCAACTGGTCAGAGTCAACTAGTGAAGGACTTTTGATACAACGTGTTTAGCTCGGATATTGTCCTGTGGTTTGTGGTCCCATTTTTGATGATTTTTATTTGTGTATTATATTTCATGAATATTATCTGAACTAAACAGTCTCCCAAAACAAAATTTTGTAGCAAGAGTAAAACAAATCTAAAATTAAGGTTGTTTTAAAATATCCAAGACCCAGCTGGGCATGGTTAACCATGCCTTTAATCCCAGCACTTGGGAAGCAGAGGCAGGCAGATCTCTGTGAGTTTCCGACTAGCCTGGTCTACAAGCTACTCAGAGAAACCTGTCTCGAAAAACAAAGAAACAAGCAAACAATCCCAAACCCATGTATATCTCTTATTTTCTCTTGGTTCTCCCAGCATTGGTGAACTCTTGCATGCTGTTTTGACTCTTGTCTGTTATGAAGTACTTTCATAGCCATTATCATGAGCTAAATTGTTTTTAAGCAAATTATCCATTTAGGACTATGGGAAACTTCTAGGTCCTGAAATGTGACCTGAATTAAATATAAATAAATCAGAATTTGCATAAATAGGAGCTGTTTCTCCTTCCTTGCCTGCCTTTCAGTGCTGTCATTGATTTTTTTTTTTTTTCAAAATCCAAACACCTTCCAACCACCACACCTTCTGTTACTTTGCTATCAGCAAAGGGAAGAGCTGATGTTGACAGTGACCTTCACTGTCTGTGTTAGTTGGGTCTTTCAATCAGTAGTCTGGAGACAGGAAGTGGAATACAAGAGACCTTACTTCCTGTACTTCCTGACAAAATGACTTAAACGGGTGTAGAGCTGGTAAATATTGCTGATTATGACTATGTTGGTGGTGGAGGAGGAAAATTATCATGTGACTTTGTTTGGCTTTTCTCCTCTCCCAGAGGAATTGGCAACATTTTTGTTACTGAGAAACTGTCTTGTGACTGAAGAGCTTAGAAGGTCCCAGATCTTCACATAGGCAACAGTGTAGGCTGGAAAGAACACCTACCCAAATGGCAGCCTAACTCCCGCCCCATTCTGACACCAGTCCTGCTATATAAGAAGAACCTTTATTCACAAGCAAGCCTCCATATCTGCTTGTAAAATATCTCAGCCAGAAAACCCCTACTTCATAGACTGCTGTGAAAATTAACGAAACAATGTCGGTTCACCTCTAGCATGGTGTTGGATGCATTTCCCCTTCCACTTTGAAGCCCCCAGAGGGTTGAAAGGCTGAACCTCCCATGGCATTAAGTCTTTGCCTGCTCGACAAGAAATAGATCAAAAATAGTGACCGCTGTCACTGCTGTGCAAATCTCCTTCACAAGTCTTGGACTCTAGAGGCAACTGCGCCTTAATGTGGTTCTATGTGTCATGGGAGAGCTGTTGCTTATTAGGTGGAGAATGCTTTGGGCAGCTAAAGAGATAAGAGCTCTTAGTCTCCTTAATTGGCTTATTGGCATAGGAATTGCAGGCTTCAGGTTACCTTCCCCTTTCTCCCAAATAGAACTTGGAGGGCATGGAGAGCTCCGGGACTCCATTCCATGACCGACACCATCTAACAGGCTCATTTGAGTGTTTGCTAGCATCATGATTTTAGTTTAATCCAACCTGAGTTACAGGTCAGTCTCTTGAAGCTCAGGATGGAGTATCAAATTTGGGCTCAGTCCGTACTCAGGTTAGTGCCAAATACTGTGCTTTTTCCATATTTAGAATTACTCGATGAAAAATTTCATCCCCAGCTTTCTCTCTAAGCTACCTTGAAGTTTGGCAGCCCAGGACCAACCACCACTCCAAAGGGACTCTGGGACAGTTTTCTTGTGCCTGATGCAGAGAGCACTACCTGGATTATAAGATTCTGATATCTGTTCTGATAGGAATGAGACTCCTGAGATAAACAAGGGGTTTTGGTATGTGGTCACACATTAGTGCTTGGTGGAAAAAAACTCAGTACGTGCTTAAGTGCTCACTAATATCTGGGTTGCGTCTTTCTTTTGCAATCACTGCAGACATGTTTCCTTTAGGAGAAGCATGACAACTCATCAGTAGGCCCATGGAAGTGATAGTTTGCGTCTAATCTCAGAAAGTTCGACCGCTGTGCTTGTCTTCTGTCACCGATCTTCCATTCTGAAGCTAGACTATCATAACCCTTCGTTTACACAGGGCACAGGACAAAGACTTCTAGTCTGAAAGTGAAAGAGAACTATTGAGCTCACGTAAAATCAAGTTTTAGTTTGTAGAGGACAAAGGCTGAAGTCTACCTTCTGATATCCATAGTCTTTACAAGTTCTAAACTCCACATGGCCACGTATTTTGCTTATCTCATCCCACGGGTTTAGAAGTAGGGCACACACATAGTAAATGCTGAGTAAACAGCTATTTAGTTTAGTTGAACCTGATTTTCTGCCTTCATCTCATGTTCTTCATCCTCTACCTTTACATAAGCTAAAGCCTGGCCATTGTCTGTGTTCTAAAAGCACCCAAATCTTTATTCAAGCTATTTTGTTTCATCATTTGTTTGATGCTGTTGAGCCTGCATTTAAGTTTGTCCTATTCAAATGTCGTTTCCTGAAGTCTTTTGATATTCATTTCCCTTGTCATTGGCTCAGAGCTCCTAAAATTTTCTCCCTATGTTTGTGTAGCATCTATCAGAGTCAGTCTTTAACACTTTGTATGTCCTTCCTACCAGATTCTGGTAGCTTAAGATCAGAAATGTTGTTTATCTCTCTTTGTCCGTTAACATATAATCTGGTCTATATGAATCAGATTGTTTGGAAAAATAAGATGAAATTAAATAAAGTCTCACGTACCTGAAATCCTTGATAAGAGAACTGACAATTGAAGCTAGAGTTAATGGTATATAATATGGAGATGATAGTTCTTTTTTTGTTATCAAATTACGTTATTTTATGCTTAAAGAATTAGCAGAGTGTCTGGAATATAGTGAGCGGTCTATAGGTGTTAAACCTGAATGCTTTGGGACAGTTCTTATGATCCCGGGTTTACCTCAAGTGCCCCAAATCAAAGACTGAATTACTGTAAACAGAATCAATAGATTGTTTCATCATCAGAACAGAAATAGGATTTTAGATGCAGCATCATATCTTAAGACCTTAGTTCCTGATCATAAACCTAAGATAACTGAGGCCCGGTAAAGCAAGAGAGACTTCCATAGATCCCATCTGAGGAGAAGGGGAGCCACAGCGGAAATATGCTTTGTTCACTGTATGTTGAATGAGTCAAAAAAATTACCAGTTGAAGTTGGGTGCGGTGACCCATGTCTGTAAACTCATTACTTGGAAGGGTAAGGCAGAAGGACTGTTGTGAGTTCAAGGCCAAATGAAGCTATTTACTGGGTACCAGGCTGATTTGGGCTACAGAATGAAGGCTTGCCTCAAAAATCTCTCTCTCTCTCTCTCTCTCTCTCTCTCTCTCTCCATATATCTCTCTATATACACATACACACATACATATACACACATATATACATATATATGTATATATTATATATGTATGTGTGTATGTGTATGCATTTTTGCAAGTTTAGAGCAGAACAAAACCAACTCACTGTAAAATATTTCCGTAATGCTTAATTTTGATATTAAGCGCCATCATAAACTACGTGTATGCATTTTGTATCTATGGTAACCCAACCAATTTATTGTGGCATTTTTCTTTCCGTAGTCTTGGTGCTCTCTTAGCTGCACTCCTTATCCATCCATTAGACAGCAGCGTTAGCAGGGACTTTATAGCCCCTCTAATGAATGCGCATGTGCTGTGCTATGGAGATGAAGGAAACTAAACACCATAGCGGTTATGCGTCTTAGACAAGATTAACTTGCTGAAGCCATGTCAGTGGTGCATAGTTAAGATAGTTAAGAAACATTACACAGATGTCAGCTGCTTTGGTCGGGGACAAACTTAGCATGATCTTGGGAGAGCAGGTCACTGAATCAGGAGGCAGAAGATCTGTGTTCTGCTTTGGTGACTTGCAATGTCTCTTGGTTTTAAGTTGCTAATCCACAAAATGGAAAGAGTATATATGTGTTCTGCCTCTACACACCAGCCACACCCACGGGTACATTTACTAGAAGCCTGAACTGCATGCTTATCGCTGTGATGCATAAACTAAAATCAGTTCCCTGTGGGAACTTAGTGACATGGTGTGCATGTTAATAAAGCCAAATTGGTTAGATGTAGAAAGTGAATGGCACTCCCAACTGTGACGGGCAGTCAGTTTTGGACAGGAGCAGTTATTTACATACGTATGTTGATTTTGCCCTATGAGTCATGCGATGTAACCAACACAGAGTGTTGGATACAAAAATTTTTCTTTTTTCTTTTCCCTGAGTGTAAATTTATCATTTGTGCTCCTTATTTACTGAAATACCTTTGTTGAAATAGTATTTATAAAAAATTTTATGGATAATTCAGATTATTTCCTAATATTTAATTTATTAAGAAAGAAAGTCAAATGTTGCCAAAATAAAAATAACTAGAGATGCTTTTAATCTTTAAGGGATTAATCATTAAATTTTTCCCTTATATTTATTTTATGTGTTTAAGTATTTTGCTTTTATGTATGTCTATGTACCATATGCTTGCCTGGTACCTGAGGAGGTCAGAAGAGAGCACCAGATTCCCTGGGAGGGTTGTCGTGTTCTTGAATGGATGATCTGATTTGATTAATATAACTGATTACGTGCTTCTTCTTTTTTTTGAGGCAGGGTTTCTCTGTGGCTTTGAGCCTGTCCTGGAACTAGCTCTTGTAGACCAGGCTGGTCTCGAACTCACAGAGATCCGCCTGCCTCTGCCTCCCAAGTGCTGGGATTAAAGG
>NC_022022.1:7124415-7125393 GCF_000317375.1 Microtus ochrogaster
GTACATCCCATGTTCCTCTTTTTGGGTCTGGCTTACCTCACTCAGGATAGTGTTTTCTAGTTCCATCCATTTGTACGCAAACTTCAAGAAGTTCTTGTTTTTTACTGCTGAGTAGTACTCTAGACCGTAAAAGACTAACCAACCCAATTATAAAATGGGGCACTGAGCTGAACAGAGAATTCTCAACAGAAGAAAAATGTCATTTTTTGAAGCATTATGTTGTTCCTAAAACCTCTACTCATGTATTATTTCCAGGGAATGCTATCAGAATCTTTGATATTAAGTGGCTAGTTAGATGAACAGTTCCCTGGGGCTTGATATCATTTGACCTAAGAAGAGTATATCAAGATGACGCGAATGTGGACAGTCTTAAGATTTAGGAGTTTTGATATCAAGTCCCTGAAAGTAAAGCTTAAACATCTTAGAAAATCTCATTTCAGCCTTCCGCTACCCCCTTAGCACTTCCTGGTCCCTTTGCCCACCTCCTCTTTGTGAGTACAGAAGGCACAAGAAAACCCTGGGTGGCCCAGGACATCAGATGCAGCTTTTATTTGGTTGCTTTGAATCCCACCTTCCTGTTTGGGTCACTCCTCCTTTCACCCATCCTTCAGAAACCAATCAAGGTGTCTCCTGACCCCATTTATTCTCTTTGTTTCAGCTGCTTTCCCTAGTAACTTTCCCCATATGGTTAAATCCTTGCCTCAAAAAGAATTTTTTTTTTCCTATCAAAAATGCTCCATCCGATTGGGGTCTATGAAAAACTGTTCACTCAAATGTCGGACATACTGCTTATAAAGATGCCAGAGCTCTTATTTTCATTATGTTGGTGATCAGGGAATAGAGGGGTGGAAGAAATATTTCTATGTTTAAAAATAACTTTGATTGTACTCACTCATATTTGGTTTCTAGCCATAAACAAAGGACATTGAACCTATAATTAGTGATCCTAGAGAAGCTAAATAAGGAGAACCCAAAGAA
>NC_022022.1:7125493-7129649 GCF_000317375.1 Microtus ochrogaster
AACTAGCTCTTGTAGACCAGGCTGGTCTCGAACTCACAGAGATCCGCCTGCCTCTGCCTCCCAAGTGCTGGGATTAAAGGCGTGGGCCACCACCGGCTGGCGATTACATGCTTCTTAAATGCACCACTTAAGGCAACGTGATTATATATTCTGATCTATAGAGAAAAGTATTGATTCAAATAGTTTAACTGTTTTTCAGAGTATATTTATTTATCAGGTTGGGAGGGCGTGTGTGCCATGCTGGACGTGTAGTGATCAGAGGACAACTTTGTGAAGTTGGCTTCTTTCTTTCATTTTTCCATGGCTTCCAGGCATTGAGCTCAGGTTGCCCGCCTGGGGTGTGCACACACTTACTGCTGAGCCATCTTGCTGGGCCCCTAAATGTGTTATGTACTTATGGCTTAGGAGTATATTTGTACAAAGAGTTAAACTTTACTTTTCTGCAGACTGCCGATCTTGTTCTCAACTCTGAGATTCCAATCTAAGGTTCTTGTTTAGCAGCTGATCTCACCAGACTTTTACTCCTCTGTCATTTTTTTAAACTGTTGAACATACAGGGTCAACATTATTTTTGAATGATGACAGCTACAGAACAACTGAGAAATGAGCAATAAAGGGTGCATTCAAATAATTTCACTCATAGCCGGGAACCTACAATCTGTAAAAAGCTCATGGACTCCTTGAGTACATGGCATGTTGCAAGTTTAGAATATTTCTAGTAATATAAATAGCTGTTTCTGAAAATGCTCTTCATAGGTAAGTGCTGCTTATGCTACCATAACTTAACCTTTTTTTTTTTTTTTTTTTTTAGTAGCAATGGGTTCTCCAAAGATCTTTCCCAACCCTCTCAAACCTCTGTGTCCTTTAGATTTCCACAAGACATATGAGACTCTATGCAATGGGATGGAAACAGTGTTGTTGTCGTTACCTGTATTGGTCTCTGACTATTTCTCACTTTTTCCTATGTCTGACTGCCTTGTAATACATTAGAGTCTATTTTTTCCCTTGGTACTTTTCAGAATCTAACACAGTGTTAGGCACATGGTAACTATTCTGTGAACCCACAGTTAATCAGCACTAACTGGAAATCTCTCATGGTCTGTATTCTGTTTCTAATTATCTACGTGGTATATAATCTGGAGCCATATGCTCACAGGTGCTAGTTGATTAGCCTGGTAGAAACTGTAGCTACTCACTGGATCCCTAGTCAATATTTTAATTTCTGCAATGGAAACCTGGGCCTTTATTCTTTTTCTTCATTTAATCTGGTTTGTTCAAGTCACTTTGCTCCTAACTCTGCTAATACCTTCCTGGGTATTCCTCTCATTGGAGAGGACCCTTAAATTCTCCACGTCATCAGAGACAGAAGAGATTCTAAAAGTTTCCAGTTTTGCCCTTTCCAGGGTACAATGGGAAAATAGATCCTTTGTGGTCAAGTGACTTGGCCAAGGCTATGTGTTAATCCATTTAGTAACACATTTGAGTCCTTGTCTTCTTCCAGACAGTGTGTTCAGGGGAAAGTCTCTTATTTCCTAGTTCCCAGCCATGGTCCTTATTTCAATCCATTAATTGTTATGACTTAGTGTGGTGGTCTCTCTCCCCCTCCCCTGATCCCCTTATTGAACATGCAGTGATGAAATCACATGTCTAAAACTGCTGCTGAACCCCACTTTTAGTGTCTACTCCCAATTTTATTTTATAATTATATCATTTAGTGGTGAGGACATTTTAACACTTTGGTCATAGGTAAGTTAAAGCTATTTGAAAAATCTTATTTTGAGAAGATTTTGAACATGTTACACTATTCATGTTAAATAAGAAGCTTTTGGACACCCATCTTTGTCTGTGACTGAGTGTGTGACATTAAAATGGCTCTGTTTCTGAATGACATCTCAATCAAGCTAGGAAGGATGCTTGTCACTTAGCAGCTGCTCTTGTCTTAGATCTGTGCTGGAGGGAGATTAAAAAATAGCTCTGGTTAGCCCAAGGCATAAAACTAAACCTAGACATGTAGAATCTATCTATAAAACTTTTCAATGATTTCAAATGAGGATAGTTACTGAACTAGAGATTATAGATAAACTAATATTTTTGGTTAGAAACAACTTTTATGTAAGAAGTAGGTTGATCATGCAGCAACTTGATTCTGTTCGGAAGTGATGGATGAGGGAGATTGGATAGAAATGACATTCTGATTCCTGCGGGCACCTTCTTCCTTATGGATGACGGCAAACTTATGGCTATTGCCAGAGATGATGTCTGGATTTGGGAGAGGAAAATTCTGGAGCTGGAGAGAATGGGATGTGTTGGTCACATGTCTCGAAATCAGCTATAGGCAAACATGGATGGCAACAACATGGTCTGGCTTTCTGTCTCAATCTTTCCCCAATTTACTGGTGCCAAGATCTGACCCATAACAACACTGAAAAGTCATTTGACATTTTATGTAAACAGACATCCTCAAAAGGAGGCAAAATGGCCGAAAAGTATGTAAAAAAGGCTCAACATTACTAATAATCAGAGATCAAAACTCTAGTGACACATTATCTATTCCAGCAAGAAAAATTATTCTAAAAAAAACAAGAGATAACAAGTGCTAGCCAAGACACAGAGAAAAGGGAACATCTGCAAATATGTTAGTGAGAATGTAAACTAATACAGCCACTATGAAGAACAGTATGGAAGGTCTTAAAATTTTAAAAGGGGAATTACCATATGATTTAGTAATCTCACCATTAGTTATAGTGTAGGCAGAGTTTTTGTTGGGTCTACGATCAGCTCTGTTCCACCAGTTGCTTCCCACATAGCCACTCAGAGACTTATTATTATTTATAAATCCTCAGATGATAGCTCATGCTTATTACTAACTAGCTCTTATAACTTAAATTAATTCACTGTCTTTTTTCCTTTCTGTCTGTCTGGTGACTCCCCTGACTCTGCTCTTCCTCTTCCTAGTGTCCTTTGTCTGGTTCTCCCATATAACCTTATCTTGTCCAGCTAGTGACCAGCCAACTTCTTTATTAAACCAGTCACAACGACATATATTCACACATATAGGATAGGTAAAAATCATGAGCTTCTAGGTAGCACATATATTAATAGAAGTGGCTTAAGGTTAATTTAAGTTGTAAGAGTTAATATTAAGCCTGAGCTATTGGCTGAGCATTTATAAATAATAAGCCTCTGAGTGGTTGTTTAGGAAGTGACTGGTGGAACAAATTTGATCATGGTCCTGACAAAACACTCTGCCTACAGTATAGAGCCAAAGAAATTAAGTCAACATGTCAAAGAGACATCTACACTTAGTCACAATAGCCAAGAACTGGAAAGAACCTAAGTGCCCATCAACTGACAAATGAGTACAGAGAATGTGAAACATTTACACAATGAAATACTATATTACCATAAGAAGAATGAATTTTGTCATATGCAGCAACAAGTAGACCTGGAGATCATTAGTTTCACTAAGAGAATCCTGAGACAGAAAGACAGGCACTACATGATCTCAATTACATGTGGAATCTAAAGAAAGTCAGTGTCTTAGAAACTGAGTCTAGAATGGTGGTTACCTGAAGCTCCTAGGAGAAGAGGGAAGGAGGGATGGGAAGCTTCATCAATGGCTACCAGGTTACACTCAGAGAGGAACAACACATTCTGGCGCTCTAGATGTTAAAACTGTTTTTATTATCTCTATGTGTGTGTGCATGTGTGTGCATGCACGTATGTGTGTTTGTATGCCATGTGTGTGCAGTTTCCTCAGAGGTCAGAAGAGGTCAAGGGATCCCCTGGATCTGGAGTTACAGGTGATTGGTAACTGTCTAACACAGGTGCTGGGAATTGAACTCAGGTCATCTGGAAGAGCAGGGAAATTCATGGTCAAGATACATGGTCTGTAGCTGGACAGTGGTGGCGCACACCTTTAATCTCAGCACTTGAGAGGCAGAGGCAGAAAAATCTCTGTGAGTTCAAGGCCATCCTGGTCTACATAGGAAGTCGCTGGACAGCAAGGGTTGTTGGACAGAGAAACTCTGACTTGAAGAAAAAAACCTAAATAGTACATAAGTAAGTAAGTAGTAAGTAAGTTAGTAAATGACCTTCTTGGAGGAAAATAAAAATGTCATTTTTTTTTTGGATTTTTTTTTTAATTTATTTTTTT
>NC_022022.1:7131791-7168494 GCF_000317375.1 Microtus ochrogaster
CTTTAATAAATAAATAAAATAAAAAAAATTAAAAAAGGAAAAAAATGTCTTAAAATTAAAAAAAATATAACTTTGATGCCAAGTGTCAGGGAGTGAGAAGACATGACGCTGGGGCAACAAGCGAACAGTCTAATCAAGACGTAGAGAGTCTGTGCTTGCGGGCTTCAATTAGTGAGGCATTTATTTTGTCACTCCAGTTTGGCCTCATTTCCTCCCACATGGTGATATTGGCACTCTTTATTTTGCCTATTGCAGACCAATTTTCTTCATCTATGGCTAGAGTTTACTACAATGCCAGATGTCACATTGGAAATGTGAAACCTGAAAGAAGGTCATAAATCACAAAAACAAACCATAAAATAAATAATAAAATTCTCTGAGCACTGTGCTCTGGGGCTTCCCAGCTTCAAGTTTCCTTTTGCTTGCTCCTCCCCCAGTCCCACCGTGTCTCCCACTCCCCCTTCTTTTAAAGTCAGGTATGGGTGCAACGGGGCAGCTTCTCACCTCAGGCTCGATTGTTCCCTTTTCAGATTCTGAGCAGAGCACTGGGTCAGACTCCGAGGTGCTCACCGAGCGGACTTCCTGTTCCTTTAGTGCTCACGCTGATTTGGCATCTGGTGCCGCAGGCCCAGTGCCTGCTACCATGACTACCATGGAGGAGATTCAGGTGGAGCTACAATGTGCTGACCTCTGGAAGAGGTTCCATGATATTGGAACAGAGATGATCATCACCAAAGCAGGCAGGTAAGGATATTCCTTTGAGTGACCAAACCCAAAGGCACTACAGAAGTGGGCCCCGTTCTTCCCATTCCCACTTATCTGTGGCAGAATCAGCGAAGCTCAAGCAACCTTGAAGTTGCTTTTCTGCACTTAGATTTGCTCATGTGGTCTTGCTGTGTCTGCCATTATTTTGCTGTTTTTCTCTAAGCACTCAAATCTAGCATCACCTCTACACTCACAAACATTTCCCGTGTTCAAACATACTTCTTCATCTAATTCTTGATATATAATAGAGAAAAGTTAGGTCCAAAGCAAGTATTTAACCCCTCATGCAATATTTTCAAGAAACCTTTTCTGAAATCAGTATACATCTTCAAAGACTAAAGTAACCATAAACCTTCAAAAAAAAAATGGGGCTTGGTATACCCGTTGAGTGTTTTGTTGTTGGCTTGAAATTATCATATAAAGTTCATGATGATTAGGAGAGTCTCTTGTGAATCTAGTTACCCAAGATAATAAAAATTTGGAAACCACTCTCTCTCTTAAAAGAGGCTCCTTTAGTCAAATCATGACTTGACCAGCATCCTCCAGTTTCCCATAGCTATGCACTTATTTTGGGCCAGGCACTGAATATACACATAGTACTTGAACTTCACACGAATCCTACAAAGTGAGATGTGACTGTTCTGTATGGATACAAGGCAAGGAAGACTGAAAAAGGCTAATAATTTTGATGAAGGCAAGGGCTATTGAATGATGGTGGCTTCAAAATTTATGCATCTGGGTTGCTCTAAAATAATGATCATAATTGTTTATTAATTCTCCCATTTAGTAGTTGCCATTGTTGCCTCTGACTCAAAGCAAAGATGATTTAGATAAAACTGAATTCAGCTTAGGCCTTTCAGTATATAAGAATAGCTATTGAAATGAATCATGACTACAGTATTTTATTTCTCAAAGGAGATCTATATATTTTATAGATGTATATACATCAAGAGAATGAAAAGGCTCCAGCCACCTCATTGCTTGCACACAATTTCATGGAAACACTTATTATGAATAGTTCATCTCCATGGATATAGAGAAACCAACAAATTCAATAAAGATCTGAAAACCATGAATTAAATGAACCTAAATTTCTGCCTTGTTTATCTCCTGGTAGACTTATTGAGTGGCAACTTCTGGTAGTAAGGAAAGGCTTATTGTGTAGGTCAACTTTGAAAGAGAATTGTCTTCAGTGCCACCTCTTATTACCTGGATTTTAGTGTTCTCCTCTTCTACTTTTATGATGTAGAAAATTGGAGGAAAACAAAGAAATTAAGGGAATTTTCTTTTGATAGAGAGGTTGAGCAGAGAGAGGCATAATAGGGCTTAATATTTTTGTTGTTGGGTCTGTATTTGCCATACAGTCTTCTTCCTGATATCATCTCTCACTCTACACACTTTGGAGCTCAGTTCATGGGTGCACCTCCAACCTTTCCGTGTTTAATTTCAGGGCTTCTACACATACATTTTCACAAAATCCTCTTGATTCTTGGCAATACCAACATATTCCCTAGCAGTTTCTTTCTCAGTCATATTGAAGTTCTGTTTTTCCTTGTTAGGTAGGTAGAATTACATGTCTTGTTGCAACTAGGGAAATATTATTCACCAGGTACGTCTTGCTACACACCAAGCTGTCCTCCTGCTGATTTGTAATGGTTGCTTGTATAGAGCCCTCAATTTGGGAAACTTCAACCCATCAGTGTAATCAGCACCATGGACAGAGCTGCTTGTTGGGATTAATGGATTTACAAGACAGAACTGACCTACATTTAGCCATAATATTAATACCAAACACAGTGCCTTTATAAGATATAAAAGATAGTTTCTTTTTAATTGTTCTATGACTTATCTTGTATAAAGTATTAAAATGCTAACACCAAAATGGGCAGTACCTAGAGAGTTCAGAAAATTCACGCAAAATTTTAAAGCAGGTGCGCAGTCAATCTAATCTACTGCCTTTGCTCTGTTTTACAGATGATAGGAATGGAATTATTTACCGAAAGTCATCTTAGAATTTGAGTACTTAGAAGTACATAACTGTTCCCAAAAGAATACCAAGTTAAAAATATCTAGTGTTGTTTCTTTGAAGTTATTAAGGCAAAAATAAATCTATTACTTTCAGAGTAGTACAGCCTTTGGAGGTGGCTAAGGGGAGGCACATCTTCTTGCCTCCAATACTAAGTTTTCTCTCTGTCTCTCATCAGATGCCCTCTAGTAATTAAAACATAGAGGAGAATAGTAATTCTTGCTGTTAAGAAGGCAAGTATTGATCTGTGTTGAAAAGTATAGACTTTGGTTCTCAGATGTTTGGAAGAATTGGTGTACTAAAGTGGGTGACTCACAGTGAATGTTACTGAGTGTAGCTCTCATCACATTTTATCAGTAAGAATAAAATTCAAGGCCTCCTCATTAAAGTTGTGAGGATGGGAAGAGAAGATATAAAATGACTGGAAAAGAATCAAGTGTGAAGGAGGAATGGCTAGGCATTTGGTGCAAGTCTTTCAGAATTCATTATCATCCTTATCAAAGATCTCTTGCCTCTCAAATGTGATTCTCATGGCACAGAATTGTTGCCGGGAACATTTGCTTTATGGGTTACTTTTCCTGAGTAAGGACTGAATGTGAGACTTGTATAGAAAGCCTTGCACACATTTGCAAGATGACTGTCTGAGGTCAGGGCATGGTCTATGGCCGTGAAATGGAGCAAAGCCAATTAGGCCATATGTGGATCAAGCTTGTGACCTTGACCTCATTAGCACCGTGGTTGGCTCAGCTCGATTAACTAGCCCCAGATGGTTAAGCTTAATGTTGTATTTTGTGTCCAAGTACCCTAAAGCCCACTCAGGGCAATCTAAATGTTTGAACTGAGCACATTTTAATGTCTGGTTTAATGCAAATAAGCTTGGTGTCTTTTCTTTCTTCTTGGAGTTTTTTTTTTGGAGAATGGCAAGCTTTACTCTAGACTTGTTGAAATCCAATACCTCTTTTGAGCTGTGCTCTCTCCTCTCTTCAGTTATGAGAGAAGCTATAAAGTGCCATATCCTGACCTCACTTGTTTTGGCAAGTTTAACAAGCCATTGTGGTGGAAGCAAGGTATTGCCCAGAGGCCACTAGACTTCGTTTGGTATTTGCTTCTTATTCCATGGGGTCCTTCCTCTGACACACACGTTGACAGCCTGAGAAATTGCAGAAATTTTTGTTCAGTTTTATGCACTGAAAAAACCCTTTAGTGGCCCTTTGTTTGGAGATGAGGAGCAATTCATTTTGCTTTGTTATTTTCTTGAGAAATTAATTTTCAGTGATAATGTCCAAATAAACTTAATAAATATTTTATATATACTACTAAAAATTAATTAAAATATAAAGCAGAGCCAGGTATGTTTGAGTGTGTGAATCATGAGGTAGGTTAAATTTAAGCTAATAGGAGATGAAATTTCAGCAATATTGGTCTTTATCATTGTTCACAGTGATCCTTTATAGTAAAATCATAATCGGTCAATCCAGGGAATTAGTGGATATTGAACTTTGGTGTGCTTAAAATACCCAGTGAGAAGACACTTTAAGCTTATACTCCACTCTCCTAAGCTTCCTCCTTTCCTAAGCTCACGACCCTGTTCGTCTCCACAGGAGGATGTTTCCCGCCATGAGAGTGAAAATCACTGGCCTGGATCCCCACCAGCAATACTATATAGCAATGGACATTGTGCCTGTGGACAATAAAAGATACAGGTAAGGATCCTGGAATGTGGAATTGTAGACATCACCAGTATCCCAAGACAGTTCCTCAAACTCGTTAGGTGAATAAGGGCAGAGGCTATGACAATGGTGGGTGTAGTGGAGTACCAGGCGGGAAACAGTAACTAAAAATAGGGAAGCAGAACTCAATAAGTGCTTTTCCAAATCCTCCCCATGTCTCTGGACAGAATAGAATTTTACTGTGTCCCTCCACAGGAGCAGATATTAAGTGGCCTTTTCTTGAATCTGATATTAACTGAGGTGAGGTTAAAATGGTGAACACATTGAGTGATCTATCTTGTAAAATGGTTAATGAGTTGGAATATAGGTTTTTTTTTTGAGAAGGAAGTAGACAAGTGTGACACATTCAATTGCCCATTTAATGTGCCACTCTTGAAAAAAAGATGGAGAAAAATAAATTGAAAAATTGGAAAGAATTTTTAGAAGAGACTCTTATCGGGGAAACAACTGTCCTTAATATGGCCTTAATATGGGAGTGAGTAAGTTTGATAAATAACTTTATCTCAGATTTATGTCAATGTATTCTCC
Organism: Microtus ochrogaster; assembly: GCF_000317375.1. Classification (NCBI taxonomy): domain Eukaryota; kingdom Metazoa; phylum Chordata; class Mammalia; order Rodentia; family Cricetidae; genus Microtus; species Microtus ochrogaster. Next base: position 7,136,841 of record NC_022022.1, read on the forward strand.
AAGTCTCTTTGATGGCATACGTATATACATACATATATATTTATATATATTATAAACTGTGGCTTTCTCAGTGTCTTGAGGTCCAAGTCAATCAGAGGTGCATTTTCTAAAATGTCTAATATATGAGAATTTGGTTCTAAGCCTCTGAACTGGGAGGTAAGATATGAATGGAGAAGCCAGGATCATAATGATATGAAGAGAGAGCTAGCCAAGAGAGTCATGGTATACATTGTAGAGCTTAGGAGAGAAAAATAATTCTAGTAAGTTAAAGAGAATCTTGGAGGCTATGATTCTGTCTAAGTGCTTCTGTTTGCCAGAGTTCTAGGCACATGTAGTCCTTCAGAACCGAAACACAAGGAGGTGCCATATACATGGGATGGGTCTTGAGGACCATAGGAAAATTGGTGAGCCTGGGAAAATAGACTTCCTTTGCTGCCATCTTTATGTCGTGTACAGGGGCATTCTGGGAAAATGATGTAAACAAAGAAACATTTCCAAGCCAAGTTCATTAAAGTGAGCACAGAAATAAATATTTGATGGTGATTCTGGGAGTGGTTCCCATTGAAATGCCTCCCAGGATTCAGAGGGTTAGCAAGGAAATGGTTAATGAGTCAGAGTTTGGAGGGTCTCTGCACATGGCTGCTTTTTATAGGACAATATGGAAGATGTTTTTAATAAGGAACAAAATCCTGAACAAGTGGCTAAAGATTGTATGGTTTGCATTTGAAAGGTGAAAGGTTGCAGTAAAATACCTTTTCTTTAGCTAAACACATGGGTTCAGGATGCCTGTGTGCACACAAGGGTGCAGGGCACAGAGAGGGAGGAGAAAGAAAAGGGACTTGGAGCATGTTTTCCTTGTGAGAGCTGTGGCTTTGATCATTAACCGCAACAGTTCTCCCTCATTCCCTAGCCCATTGTCCATTGTCATCTCAGTTTCATTTTTTTCCTCCTTATCCACATGTCTGTTGGTCTCATTCATATCCTCCATGTCAGTCCCATCAGTTTTCCAGTCTCGTCATCTCTTCATCTTTTCTGTTCCCTTCTTATTTGTGTCTCGGTCCTCCGTTCTTCCATGCATCTGTCTCTAAATTCTCCCCTCTCCTTCTGTGTCTCAGATATGTGTACCATAGCTCCAAGTGGATGGTAGCTGGCAATGCCGACTCCCCTGTGCCTCCAAGGGTTTATATACACCCAGATTCCCTGGCTTCTGGAGACACCTGGATGAGACAGGTGGTTAGTTTTGACAAGCTTAAGCTGACCAACAATGAGCTGGACGATCAAGGACACGTGAGTTAATGAATACCATTTACCCCCTCCCCACTCTTTCCCCTTTTGCTTTAGAGCTGATTATCCCCAGGTCCTTTCAAATAGGTAAAATAAGAATCTGTCTACCATTGAAGTAACTAAGCATAAATGGTTTTTTTCCACTTAAATTTCATTTATTACAAATCTAACATTAAGCAAGCAATTGCTATGTATCAGTGTGTATTTATCAGACAAAGTTCTTTTTGCTCCAGGGACTCACAGTCCAATCCAGGAGGTAAGACAGAAACACAGGGCATTTTGGCTGATTGGTTAAGAAAGCTGTAAGCTTTGCTGGTATAATCAGAACAATGGATGCTATTAGTTTATCTCTGGCCCTAAAAGATGTACTGGATTTTCAGTCAGTGCCAGCCCTCATTGTGGTTGCTATGGCTATTTTCTTCAAGGGAAGAGTAATCTTCTTAGGTGGTAAAGTCACACATACGCCATTTACACTTCTGTGACATAAAATAACATCCACAAATTCAATGAATGTAAATAGCTCTGTGAAGAATTTAAAGACACCATGGGCACCTGCTGAGAAACTGAAGGTGGCAGGAAAAATGTGTCACTTGCCAGAGGTTGGGAAATTCTAGTGGAGTGTTGTCTTAACAGGAGAATGGGTGGTCAGCATTTTTCCAATTAAACAAAGGAAACACATCTACCATCCAAGTAAAGCTACCCAGAAGCTTAGTTCTCGCCACAAGGAAGTGTGTTGATTTTCTGCCCCCTGTGCCTCCCATTCCTAATCTGTCCTCTTTCTCCTTCGCCTCCAATGCTTCCATTGTGTGATTTATTTCGCCCAGGAGTTTGAAGAGATGCAGGGAACTCTAAGTCATACCTCCCATAATCTTCCCTCTCCCCATTTCAGATCATCCTGCACTCTATGCACAAATACCAGCCTCGAGTCCATGTCATCCGCAAAGACTTCAGCAGCGATCTCTCACCCACCAAGCCTGTGCCTGTAGGGGATGGGGTGAAAACCTTCAACTTTCCTGAGACGGTGTTCACCACTGTCACAGCCTACCAGAACCAGCAGGTAAGGGGCTGCTCTCGAGAGCCTGCTGCCTCCCAGCTTTCAAAGAACCTTTGTCTCGATATTGGGGAGGAATGGTGCAGAAAAGTCCAAACGAGAGACACCAGGCTTGCAGCATACATGAAGCATTGGTGATGACAGCGTGGTGATGTCCCGTGACAGCTGGCATGGTCTACATTTAGCTCAGACACAAGTGCCCTCCTCAAGTGCATCAAGCTCCTACATTATCTTCATGTCTTCCTATGTTAGGATCTCTTCCACCTCTTGGCTGTGCAGGATTGAGTCTTGCTCTCCCCTCTATCTGAAGATTCCTGTGTGTATTTCTCTTCCATGTGATCTCAAAGCCATTAGGCCTAAAAATGTAAGGCTCACTGCTTCATTTCCAGACTCTGTGTACCTCCGTGTGATTAACAACATACCAGGGAAGTGGGCATTGAGAAGTTACTAGGGTCTAGTCTTCGTAGAGAAAATAGAGCTGGTTAACGGAGTAATTAGGATGATGGTTCTCCTTATGGATAGCCTTAGTTAAGAGAAAAACACGCACCTACACAATGATAATAATGGAATAACTCAATGACAAATGCAGGCACAGAGGATTTTTTGATTTGTTGAATAAGGAAGTTTTCCTGGAAGTGTTGATTTATTTTCTGGGCTACACACACACACATAGGAACCATCCAGGCTCACACAGAAGATACTTGGATAGGAGAATGGCAGAGGCTGTGACAGGGGATCACTGTCTTGTTCTAAATGTTACTTTGCTTGTGTGTGTGTTTGGTTTTTTGTTTTTTCAAGACAGGATTTCTTTGTGTAACAGCTTTTGACTCTCTTGGAATTTTCTTCATAGACCAGGCTGACCTCAAACTCATAAAGATCCGCCTTTTTCTGCCTCCTGAATGCTGGGATTAAAGGCGTGTGCCACCACCATCCACCCAGTCTCTGTTTTATTGTTTGAAGAGGGTAGCTAGATGGGTTTATAAGTAATCTTACTGTATGAAGTTCCCTAAAATGCACAATCAAACCCATTTTATACCATCTTTTGTATTTATCAAATTTTCTAATTAGGAGATTCAAGTTCATTAAGCTCAAACGTTAACATCCTTTCATTTGGGATGGACCGGAAGCAAAATGAACTTACAATATCATTACATTTGATGCCTTTTGAATCAGATGCTCTATTCTGTTCTCAAAGCAACTAGGGAAACATTAGATATTTATCAAGCATTTTCTTTGTACTAGTTAGGTGATTGTGGTGGGTTTTTAACTAATTTATATCTCACATGGACAGAATATTTCTCTCTCTCTCGGTGTATCTGGGTAGCACTCCTTACAAGTTCTTTATTTCCTGATGAGATTAAGCATCTGATTGTCAGACCTTTTCAGCATGTGTGAAGTGCTCATAAGTTCAGATTTTCTGCATGGATGCCACGTTTTATCAAAGGTAGAGGAAAACAAAAATTTGTTTTGGGTGCTGATTAAATTACTAAGTCAACCCAAGCTCCTTACATAGGAAGGTTGCAAAGGTTTGAGTGAAGCTGTGCAGAAAGCTTCAGTGAAGATTTCAAATTTTAACGCGAGATGCATCAACAATATGGACATAGCCCCTTGCACAACTGGAACACAAAGTTCGCTATGTTTCAGAAGAGGCAAAGCAGGGAGCCAGATACTGTTTTAATTGGTAGCTTTTTTTTTTTAAAAGGCAGTGCTGTGGTAGTAAGCATTCGAACTTCAGGACATACGTGGTAGAAAAAGAATGCTAAACAATGAACTCAGTACTATTTCATCAGAGTTGATTATAGAGGCTACAAGGGCCATTACTGTAACCTACCTGGAAGCCAGAGCTTCAGTTTGCTTTGACAATAAAGGGGGACTCAACACAGGTACCAGATATCTTTCATTGCTTCATTTTCTTTTCTTTATTTTGGTATATGTGTCCACTGTCAGAGTACATTTCTTTCAGATACACATTTTGTCTGCAGGTGGGTTGGGACAGGACACGAGCGCACCTGCTCGACTCTGACTGAAGCACTGACAGATTGCGTGACCTTGAATAGGTTCCTTAACTCCTTTCCGTCTGTGCCTCCTGTATCCACAAATGTGCCTGCCTCAAGGAATGACGTGGGGCAGACAGAGGATGAATCAGCCAACACCGCCATATGGCTGGGATAGAAAGACAGGGAGGCAGGCAGGGGACAGAGGCAAGTTTACAGAATAAAGTGTTCATTAGGGAAAAGTAGATGGTTGGGAACTGGACAAGGTGCATTGGCTTGTGAAGGGATTGTGGTGACTAGGTTACCACTTTGATCTCTGTCTTCATGAAAGGTTGATGAATTCATGATGTGATGATGTTCAAAATAGATGGGGCCTACTCAGTTCTGCTTGTTTTGAGATCAAGGCGACAGCTTTTGCCTATTTAACAAGTCCCCCGTTGCTGCATAAATCAACCAGCGTGATTGTTTAATACTCCCGTTGGCTGTGTAGATGTGATTTAATATAATACAGTTGCCTTCTAATAAAACCCCGCAACCCGAGGTCTTTCCCATTGGGCATCATGAAGTTTGTATCCTACGTATCAGGACTGGCTATGTAGCAGTGATTTCCTCAACTTTTCCCGAAGATCCTGGGGGAAGAGAAATGGTTCTTTTGTAAGATACATTTTCTCATGGCTGTGTTCTTCTTAACCTCTATGTTCCAGAATGAGCACAATCCATATTTTTGGGTGAAGTTGTTTTTATTGATCTTTCAGAGGAAATAGTTAGTAAGCCTGTGTAGGGTAAGAGCCAGTGGTGGGTCTTCACTGTGCATAGGAACATGTCTGGGGGGACACAGTGAAGGAAGTCCAACAAAAGGAGTGGAACTCAGCTGAAGTGCTAGCAGGTCTTTCTAATGAAGAGCTCTGTCTCATTCACAGACAGCAATAGACCTGATGTTTGGAGGACTGTATCAGAGTCCTAGATCTCCGTAAGCATCTAAGTCACCCCCTAAAAGTAACTTTTTATGATTGGACTTTATTTTCGTCTAGAAAATGGGTTGTCTTATGCTTCCCAAGGATGGTTGCTAGATAGGTAGTTATAATTTGCTCCTCTTCCTTCCTCCCCCAATGAGTATTGGGAGCAATGTCCTGTAGTTCACCCGAGGCAGCCTAACATTCTCATGTTTGTAACATATTAAGAGATTTCTGCAATATTTCATATCATATTTTTAGCAGGCTTACTCCTGAGAGGTAGGAACTTTGCATTTTGCTGTTGACAAAACACTGCAAACTCCTCTATGATCTTCAACTCACTAAAGGCCTCTGTGAGTTATTTCCAGTCCCTCAAGTGAGACTTCGGAGTCTCTTCACAAATCTTCCTTCGGACTCTGTTGCTTCTATTAACGTATTTTCTTCTTTCTAATCTCGGTGCTTTGTCCTTGTTCTGCCCTGCCCTCTCTGCGCTCTGACTCCGAAAGGTAGCTTCTTACTGGATTCCTTAGATGTCAATTGGAATGTTCCCCCAACTGTCTCACATCTCTAGAAGGATCTAGATAAAGCACAATGTTGACTCCACTCTTTTCCCACCATAATTGTCAATGATGCCTCAGGGTCTGAGCAGCCAGGTCCAGGACCTCAAGACTCTCCATTAAAACTCTTTATGTCTAACCACTGGCTTCATTCCTGGGCTCATTTCCTGTTATTCCCACCACGTCCTTGCAGGAGTGCAGGGATCTAGCTGAAGTTCTTGTTGAACCTGTACTGCCTTGTTGGTACAGGTGGTTCCTCAGGACTGTCTCCATCCTTCCACCTTTCCTGTCTGTGTTCCTTCCACCTTTCAAGTTAGGTGAAATTTCTAACGGAAGCCTGAAACTGTCTTTCCTGGGTTGCAAATGAGCTCAGCCTTCAGAGTCCTACTTGGGCACTGGGCCCCTTTCATGACATTTCTCATAGAAGAACCAAGGTCTAGCTAATCTTCCTCCAACTTGAGAGTGCTTTCTTTTGAGAACCAGTAAACATTGCCCTGTGATATGGGAGAAAATGCCAGCTGGAGGTTCCAAGGCGTGAGCTGGACTGTGTCGCTGGTGAGCCGCACTGCTCTGGTAAAGTAAAGCCCTGTTTTGCAGTGCTTGAGTTTGCCCGCTGATAGCTGGGTCTGAGTCAGTGTCCATGTCTGTGGAGAAGCAGTTCATTGGAAAATACAGCTACAAACACTCACTTATGTTGTTCTGTTCTGGCCTGTCTTGTTTTTGATACAAAATGTTACTTACTTTGTGAAATAGCGATACCTGTAGAGTAGGTAGGTGTTAATTTTTTTTCAGGTTATTTTCACTCTATTGAGTAAAAATAGGAACATAAATGTTGATTTCTCAAATGTGTGAGAGTGATTAGAGCAGTTTATGAAATTCTAAGGTTTAGAATCCATGAGTTAAGATGAAGGATGTTTCCATAATTTAAAAATATTTACATCTGTTTGGTGGTATAGCTTTGGGAATGTGTTTTATAAGTGACTGCATCCCTGAGAGCCATCATGCTTTGATATTGGTTTCCTTATACACCCATAAATCTTCTCCTTTGGCTGTGAAGTGTGAATTAAACATTTTTATTTTCATGGAATATTTTATGTTTTTCTTCCCCTTTTCCATTCCTTCCTCACACTTGCCTTCCCAATCTATAGACTCTCAGAGTTCCTAACACACTGAAGTTATTATTGCCAGTATTTGCTCTCAGAATGCCAACTTGGCAGATCTGTGAAAGAGAATGGTACACCATGCCCAGAATCTCCTCATGGGGAGTAAGTTGGTAGACTGGGAATAAAGGTGATGCAATACTCCATCCCTTTTCTTAGAAGATGCTGATGCCAGCATGTCCTCGTGGAATTAGCAGGAAATTTCCACTGTGGCCTTTGTCTTCTCTGAGGGAAAAGACTGCTGAAATTTTATCTTTTTTTCCCGAGGGAGGAAACTAGATTTCAGAAAAGCATAGCTATGCTCTCCCCAGGTAACAGTCTTACACTCGATGAGAATTGGCTCCACGAGCAGAGAGAATGTCTGAAACAATTGCTAGGTTTGTGGGAGCAAATCCAGCAGGATTCGGAGCCACTTCTTATACCCTACACTGCCCAGCCAGTTTTCCTCTACTTTGCAATTAGACCAAGGTAGATTTCTTTTTTATTTTGAACACACCAACTCAAGCAGTTTTTTTTTCATTCTTCATGAAAAAGTCTCCAATATGCATGGTTAAAAAATAAGAACAATCAGGGGCAGTCATAAGGGAGACTTTTTTGACCCGGGTTTTGTCTAATCAAAATATTCATCATCAGGCTTCCTCTCTGGAGCCTGTACCATTTATGTCCACACCATACTATGCATTGTGAGGTATACTTAATTTGATAACTTCCCGTGTTACCAGACAACAAAATAAAAAACCAGTGGCAATGTAAAATTAATGGTGACAAATTCACAGGTACTCCATCTTCTTCCAGTCCTCCATACCTCAGACAGAACAATATTAAGGTTAGGAAAATGAAATCAGCAAAAGATACTGCTTTGATGGCTTTCACCTTTTCCATGTCTTCTTAACACAGAACCGAGTTTGAACATGATTGCTGGTGAACAGCGTCAACTTCATACTAATAGATCTTATCCTAGCTGGAAAGACACTAACAATCATTGTGAGGCAGAACACAGAACTGGGAGTCGAGGCACGACTTGCTGAAGAATCCCTCAATCTAGTCCTTGTTTTGGGTTTGATGAACCATCCCACATAACCACCCATTCAATGATTCTTCATTAACAAAATCACATTGAGTGCCAAATGCATGTCATTCTAGGCCCCACTTAATAAGACAGTACTTAAAATATGTATAGACTTGTCACACAGGGGAAGAGACAGTAAAAATCTTTAGCATGAGATTTAGTGTGAAGTCAGCTCTGTGTAACGTCGAGTAACGGAGCAGAGCACCGGGAAAGGCCTCCCAGGAAAGGGCTTGGAACATTGCAGCATGGACCGCAGTTCAGTTTGGCTAGAGCCAGGGGACAAAGGTAGAGGAATGTGCTAGCATTGGAGCCTGGGCTGGAGCCAGAGCCTGCTGGCCCTGCAGGGCTGGTCAAGGAGGATGGATTGAATTCTCTACAGGGGTAGTCACTGGGAAAAACCAGCATGCTGTAGAAATGTCCGGATGCAGATCCCTCAGGCTGCTGTTTAGACTGGATTGGAAGTAGAAGGAAGGAGGTCAGTTTGAAGACCATTTAGAGCAGTTTAGTCAAGAGTATAACTGGCTTGTGGCACGGAGGTGAAAAGACATATTTGAATTTCACTGGTAAGACATAATATTAATATGACATGGAGTTGGAAATCACTAATATGCTCTCTTATTTCTCTCTGCATTCTCTCTCTCTCTCTCTCTCTCTCTCTCTCTCTCTCTCTCTCTCTCTCTCTTTTTCTCCATATGTGTGTGTGTGTGTGTTTGTATAAATTTTGTGTAGTTATTTTCCCTAAAAGGACCTCATCTGTAATGGAGTAGGGTAGGGACACATGCTCTTAGCACACCTTGATTTGTGATTTGTGTGCACAGGTTAGTTTCCTCTTCCCCCAGTGGACTTCCAGCCTCTGGTTGTATGGTGCACGTGGGTGGAAGTGAGAGATTTCCGTATCCTCATGGCTGCTTGTGGGTTCCTCTACCCTCTCTGGGCTCACTGCAGTACTGAAACAGCTGCTGGGGCTGTTGCTCGGTCCCTGGTGTTGACACGCTTTGACAACAATGCTGAAGTGAAACCTTGTTTTCTTGCCTCTTGGGTTTCTTTCTTGGTCCAGCTTTCCGCCAAGACTCATGCAAGTCCTCTGTTTAAGCCCCAAGTTTGCAGCATGTCTGTGTCATTGTTAGGTCCACATACATACATACAGTGTGAACCCTGCCAGCCTCTCTGAGTCTCCACTCCCACCCTCTAGATTTCAGTCTGAATGGGAAAACAGGCACAGGCAATCCGAGTGTTTCCTCATCCTCTGGCTCCACTGGGGGAGGAGGAAGAGAGGACACGCAAGATCTTAATGAACATTCATCGTGTGCCCATCCTCATCCTCCAGGGGGCAGTGGACTTTGTGACCATTTTTTTTTTTTTTTGGATACTGCTTTTTTTTAAAATTTTTTTTATTGAGAAAAAAAAAGTTTCCGCCTCCTCCCAGCCTCCCATTTCTTTGTGACCAATTTTAAAAGTGAAATTGTTCATATTCTTCAAGGTGACTCTTCTGTTACCTCTATGGTGAAATCTCAGAGTCGTTCAGCTTGCTGATTCCTCAGAATTTTTGGGTTAATTTGCTGTGGATCTAATTATGATCTGTTTTTATGGTGTTACCACTGTGCATGTCTGCCCTTTGTTCTTCTGGATTATAAGTTTCTTTGAGAGCAAAGAGGTGGCACAGCCGTCTGCTGACTACTCACCACACTGTCGCCGGTGTCACCTGTCACCTTTAGTGCGCAAAAGATATTTGATAAATAACAACCGTCACAACCACACTCTTCATAAATCTCTCTAAACTTCTCATTAAAATTGTTGGAACAAGAACAGGAGTGCTATTTTCCCCCGACGTCTTTGGCCCCTTTCTATTAAATTTCCATACAGATCCCTCAGCCTTGGCTACACTCAGCTGTGGGAATAAGGTTTTCAACTCTTTCTCCCAAGCCATGAACTAGAATGTCGTTATATTTACAGGGGTCTGTGGAGGTACTCCAAACACGGCAGTGCGATTGTATATCAGAAACCACTATCATAAATGAGTTGGACAGGATAAGCCAACTTGAAAGAGAAAATAAAATATTATAACCTCAACTTGAAAAGAAAATATGGCGTGTGGTTTATTGCGGTGGGTTATGGGGGAAGAAAGAGCCGATTTTAAGTCAGACACAGAGAAGCAGTGGCACTCTTTAAATTCAATACAGTATTCACATGGCAGACACTGGACTTCAGAAAGGCGAACCTCTAGGCTCCTGCTCTCGTCTATAAAATAGATGTAAAATTGCCTTTGCTACATTATTAGTGCACCATTCTAGAGGCAAGGAATGTTTAGCGAACAAACTAACCTGGAAGCCAGCTTGGCGCTTTCAAGTCAGAGTCTGTTTGTGAGAATCTCACATTGCATTTTAAAGACATTTTAAAGTCTGCGGCTGTGGGAAACTCCTCTCTGACGAGGTGAGAAGGAAGAAGGCGTAGGAAAGGACTTTCATTGTCTTCATGAGAATGTGTTTGCAGCTAGCAGCAATTGGAGTCTGTTTTTAACTGACAAGATTTCCATATTTCTAGACTGGCTTTTCAGTCTCTTCCATTCTTCTGAGCTCCCTAGCCTTCAGCTTGTGTAGTAAAGAATTTGGAAGATGTTTTTTTTTTTTTTTTTTTTTTTTTTTTTTGTGGAAGGGGGACTTGGGGAGTCCTGACTAAATTACCCATTTCTCTTTCTGCGAATCAGTGTGGTTGCAGAGTATGGGATCAAGCACTCTCTGGGAATCAGGAGTCTAGGACCCCCAATGAGATACGGGAAAAGTAATTTCATAAAGTATTTTCAAATTAGCCTGAAATTTCAAAATTTTGAATTAGTCTGAGATCTAGGAGGAATCAACAAGTTGCGAGAGGCTCTGCATCTTTATCTTAGAGAGCCAGGTCTTGAAGAACGTGTATAATTTCATTTTTCAGATGGGACATAAGGCTCACTGGCTTCTGGAAGCCTGAGTGTCTGTGTCTTGGGTTGAGCAAGTCATTTACATCTGGTTCAGACATAAAGGTATCAGAAATGCCTCCCATGGCCAGGACTGGAAGCAGAAACATGAGCACTCATATGGAATATGTTGTTCAGGCTTTTTCTAGTCTAGAAGCATTAGGATCATAGGTCCAACTGTGTCAGGGTTTACTGGGACTAAGAGAGGATTCAGTGGGCTCTGATGTACTAATAGGAGGCTTCTGAGGACCTGGCCGAGAGGGTGGCACATGTGTGTGTGCTGGCTTTGCTCATTTGCTGATGAGTCTTGCAGACCGGATGAGGTGCCGTTCGTGTGGCCCCATTCAGTTTCATATTTGAGGAAGCTCCCTACTTTGGGTAAGAACCGAGCTGCTTTTTGCATCAACTCTACAAACATTTTAGGTCACTAAATGCGCAGTTTCTGGTGGCGGGAAAGGCACAGGTTATGTTACGTGGGAAATGCAGCCGATTATTTGGCTCCCTCAGGCTGAAGCTGACTGTCTTGTTGATAGTTTGCAGGGCTGAGTCAATCCATGTAACCATCTGTCCATCACTCGTTCACTTGCACAGTATCTGTCCAGCGAGTGTGCCCGAAGTGCGTCCTGCGTGTCACCAGCAACGGGCCTCGCCGTCACTCATTTCCTTTCTCTGTGTCCCTGTAGACACAGTGTTTATCATCAGGTCAGGGTAAGATCAGGGAGTAGGAGAGAGATGGCAGTCACACAAAGGGCAAGTCTTGGTTGTCAGAAAGAAGTGAGTCACACATCTGGGGGCCAGGCCCCAGTCCTATGTCAGACTGAAATTTAAATCTCTAACTGAAAGGAAACGAAATGAAAACAACAGATGTTATTAATAGAGTGAGTTTTTGTTAATTTTCTAGGAGCAACACAAAAGGAAATTGGTTAATATGAAAACAATTGATATTTATCTGTTTATTTCCAGATCACCAGATTAAAAATCGACCGAAATCCATTTGCTAAAGGATTCAGAGATTCTGGAAGAAACAGGTAAGAGCAGCAGGACAGGAGACTCACAAGCTTTTCTTTTTGAAATTCCTTTTCCCTCATCTCATTGGTGGCTCTTGGCTCCTGATGTCCAGAGAGGGCTTAGATACTCTGCAGCCACATTGACTCAGGGGACGAGAAATTGGTGACTTAACTCAAGAATCCCCAACTCTGCTCCCACAAAACACATGCCTCCCAATTTTTTTCTTATAAAACCTAAATTTCCATAACCAAGCCTTCATGTTGTTTTACCCCCTACCTTGTACTATGTGATTCAGTCCACAGAAAGCAAGTCACATGATCACTTATTGTTATTGATGGATTGGTGTATTTTTCTGGTACCTGAAGGTGACCGTATTGGCTGCACTGGTGCCTCAGGTACTTTCCATTTCTGAAAAATAAAATATTCCAGAAAATTACTACCTTTATGAGTTGAACTTTGTGGAAACAAATGTAATCATTTTATCCCTAGGAAATACTCCCCCGAGTCATGTACACTTTTGGCTTTATTAAGGGGGAGTGTTTCTAGAATACCACTTTTCTTTTGTTCCTTTTGTAAAAATCCCTTTTCTATTTTTTGAGATAACTATATCATTTCCTCCCATTCTTTTCCATCCTCCAAATCTTCCTGTGCACTCTCTCCTTGCTCTCTTTCAAATTTGTTCTTTTCTTCAATTGTTGTTTCATGGGCATGTATGCACACATACGTGTGTGTGTGTTTGTGTTGTGTTTCATTGCTGAGGATACAGTTTGCCTAATGTTATGCATATGGATATCTTCATGCTGGCCCTGCGGTACTGGGTAGCAGAGTGATGCGCTCCTCTCTGCAGGAGGACTGTGTCTCCCTCTCTCTGCATTCACCACTGGCCTGTGGTTCTTGATTCAGGGCTGTGAGTGTTCCTTCTTCTCTGTTAGCATGCCTATTTGTGTCATCCTTCTTCAGGTCATGTTCAGGTAGTTACATTGGTGAGACTTCATGTGTGTCGCTTCTTTGATATCTCTAGGAGACATGTTCTCACAGCAGATTTCTGGTTCCTCTGGCTTTTAGCATCTTTCAGTCCCTTTTCCAAACTGATGCCTGAGCCTTGGGTTGTATATGTATCAGCTGGAGCTTGGTCTCAGAACTCTGTCTTTCGGTCAGTTGTGGTTTTCCATGATAGTCTCCATCTGTTACAGAAAAAGGGACGTTTCCAGTGATGAAGGGGAATGCCACCTTTCCTTATGACCCATGCCGTCAGTTCCAGGAGTTGCAGATGTTCACAGTATCATTGTGTTCTCTTGTCAAATGCCTTAGAGACTGTACTGGTTTTCTGACGGATAATGCTTTCTTCTCTCTAAATGATTTCCTACATAAAATGCAAATCTGGCATCTATGGAAAATTAGGAGACATCCGAGATGGCTAGGGGAACCAGACATATCCACAGTCTCCAATTAGGCAAATTCATCAGATACCCACAATACAGGCTGAGCGAGTGTGACGCGTCTGGCTGGTGTAGCACAGGCATTACGACGCGATTGACTTTCATCAGGACCAGACTTCTTTCATAATCCGCAAGGATGGCCTTACATCTGGCCAGCAGATTGTCAGGAATTATCTTTGGTATTCTCTCTCCAGCAGTTTTTGGATACACCAACAATTTATATTTAGAACTACTCCATGAAATATGGGATGCATCATCTAATCAAGCACCGCAGCGTGAACAGACCCCATGTGTGATGGTGTCTACCTTACAGGAAAGGTGTGGAGAGCGCGTGTGTCTGGATCTGTGTAGAGCCATTCTGTGATGTATACATGATGACTGAACTGCACCACGACATTCGCTGACTGTGCCTGCACCAAGCAATACCTCACGATGCCATAGACACGTGTCTCAAACCACCTCTGGTGATCATTTCCCCCAGAAAATGCTTTACAAAAACCCTTCTTTACTAAACTCTTAGTTTATGTTCATCAGCCATTTAGGTTCCCATAGAATTTGCTTGTCTCAAACTCCATAAGGTCACACCCATTGAGTAATATTATAAAATTCAGACAATCTTCCCGTTTTTAGATAACAGCATTAAGTAATGTGTTCTAGGCCACAGTCAATGGTAAAGCACTACAGAACTCAGTGAGCAAGTGGCTCCTGGTCAAATGATGTTCTGTTCCACAAAGGCCTTCATCTTCAAATCATCACCTGAAAAGAACAAACAGACAGACATTCATTCTATCTCAGATGTCCCCCACTATTAACTCATAGCCCAGGTCACAAAAACGTTCTCCTTTTCTTCATTTCTAAGATTCTGTACTCTGAGCTTCTTGAAGACCCAGTTGATGGCAGGGTGTTAAAAAGCGACATTAGGCTCAGGCTAGGTAGGCTGTGTACGGTAAGGGTGTTCGAAACCTGGAGCTTGGAGTCTGTGGATGGCTTTTCAGGATTCTGTGTTCTCCTACTATGTAAGCATGACTGCATACATGAGCAGCTGTACATTTTAAAAATAAGCCTGCCATGTCCTTTTTATTTTTAAAAGGTCCTATCTCCCAAGGTAAGAATTTCTGTTCTATACCTAAATGTATGTCTCCAGGGCCAGACACACCCATGGTATTTATTCAGTGATTCCTTCCTTTTGGAGGAGGGTGGTCTCTAGTAATCTTTAGCATTTGTTTATTTTCTTACAGATGCTTAATGTACTGCTCTCCTTTTCCTTCCTTTGTCTTCCAGGGGAGCCCTTGCAATCTGGAGGATTTGGTCAAGTTACTTTATTATATAATATACTTGACTTTAATTTTTCAGCTAGTGCTTCCTGTTGATAGCCACCCTATTCTGGGAAGCTACAGTAGAAGGCACACACCCTTGGAGATTGCTATCTAGAATGTTTATGCCGTGTTTCAAAGAAAGCAAGAAAAAAAATGCCAATTTTCATATAAGACAATTCAGTCAGGTCGAGAGGGAGTCGAAGCTGTTTCTAGAGGGTGGCCAGGGTTAGTGTTGATGATAAAATGCTATGACTCAGGTAGGAGGGTTGCAGAAAGAAGGTGTAAAGCAAAATATGTGTTTGTTATGTTTGACTATCGAGGACACCTGTGGCTCCAAAGCGAGGCCCTGTTTGTAATTGTGTCTCGGCAGCACAGGATGGAAGGTGCCCAGGTCTGACAAAGTAGCTGTGCTGACCATCACTGGACCTACGCTTCAGGAATTGGAGTCCACTTCCACGCGGAGATTAGGGCTGCCAAATGTTGAAGGATTTGCACTGGCCAGGGAGTTTTGAGACCCTTTTAGTTGTAGTCCTGAGGGAAGGTCCCCCAGGAGACTTGTGCTGCTTAAGAATATACTTATTTTCCTGTCATGCTTGGTGGGTTCCTCTTCTCTGTAAGACTCCTTCAAAGTGGAATTAGGGGTAAATCAAGGACAGACGGCGAGCATGAGCACCGTAGAGCACAGCTCTGAAGTTAGGCATTAGCCCATCTCCCATCTCAATGTTTAATTTATTTCTTATAGTGTGAAAATTCTTTTTTTTTTTTTGTTATAGAAAGCCTGCAAAACCATGTTTAAAAAACAAAAAAAGGACAATGGAGTCCTGTCATTTGTGAACCAATGGGGCTGAAGGACATTAAGTGAAATAAGCCATCACAAAAAATCCAAGTGGCACGTTACATACGAAGAACTTAAAATGGTTGAGTTTTGTAGAACTGAGAAGCAGAGCAGTTACTACTGGAAGTTAGAGGGAGAGAGTGAGGAGGGACAGGAAAAGCAGGATGGTAAATACCGAAATACAGAAGAGAATAAGTTCTAATGTGCCTTAGTATTTTAGGATAACGGAGGCTCACAGTTTATCATATTTTTTTATTTATTTTTATTTTATTTGCATTGGTGTTTTGCCTGCATGTATGTATGTCTGAGGGTGTCAGATCTTAGAGTTACAGACAGCTGTTAACTTCTATGTGGGTGGTAGGAATTGAACCTGGGTCCTCTGGAAGAGCAGTCAGCACTCTTAACCACAGAGCCACTTCTCCAGCCCCCCATATTTTTTAAAAAGATCTAGAAGAATTCAAAACTTCCTGATCCAATGAAATGAAATGCTTCAGGAAAATGAAATCTTGCCCTGGTCTGACTGTTGCATATTGTGCGCCCATGCTGAGTTATCAGACCGCAACACATAAACAGCTGTACACTATACGTCGATTAAAAAAATTTAACCCCACCTCCAGAGGTTACTTTAAGGACCATTGGTAACTGTCTCGGTTCAGTACAAAGGAACACTTACCATTTGGAGGCTCATCCTTCATTTTTCTCTGATTTTCAAGCCTGCATCTTCAAAAGGCTTGAGGCCTGCAGGAGGAAAGAAGCTTTTCCACCACCCCGGAGCAAAGCTGCGGGGCTGGTGAGCAGCAGTGTCTGGCTGGCTTCAGAGCTCGGCATCCCATGCTATGATGCTAGCTAGCATGCTCTCCTTGCCTTAACTCACCTTCAATAGATACTGAGAGCAGAATCCTTCCTCTAAAAACATCATCCAACCACCCGCAACTGTTTTGGTCTCAGATAAAGCTACCTTTATTATTCTTAGCCGGTGTTCGAGACTGCTGCTCACAGCTCCACCATCTACTTCATCCATCCTAGAAACAAGAATCTGGGACACAAAACCAAGCCTAACCTCTCTGGCAGGTGAAGCAAGGATGCACTCTCGGTGTCTTACAATGGGGCTAGAATGTGTGGCTTTTTTCACTAGCACTCTGGGAAACTACATTACAGTGGACTTGTCAAGGCAATTATGAAAGTTTTGAATATTTTTCCTCTTTCAGAAATTCAAAATTACCCAATTCTATCATTAGGTACCTAGTGATTTGATTCTTACTAGTTGACTTCAGGATCTGAAGTAGGCGAGAACTTTTAATGTTATTGTGTAGATAGAAAAGATGGATGGGTGAGTACATGGAGAACCTGGTGGTTCTGCGCTAGCATCAGGACCAGGGTACAGCATCTCATCTGTGGCCTTTCTCAAGCTCACACAGTTCTTCTCAACGCCTGCTTTCCCCATGCATTTTAGACATCAAATGACTCATGCGGAGGAGCAGGGCTTGATGAGCTGCATATAAATGTTACTAAAACATACGGATTACATTTCCTTTAAAAACACATGGGCTTAAAAATTAGAGGGGAAAGTGCTTGGCCAATGTTTTTGGTTTCGCAGAACACAAAACATTTGTGGAATACTTTGGAGTCCCGGAGTTTGCCAAACCTCAAACCAAAACACGTTCAGGTTTGTCGATCTCAATCCGTCCCAGCAGAGTCCAGAGGCTGGAGAAGGGAGAAGGGGAAAGATGCGGAGGATGCAACCACCCACTGCACTCTCCACTGATGCCTCTGGCAGAGCCTCTCAGCCTGTGAGGCTCTCACACCGAGTCCCAGCAGAGTGTGGCCCTGATGATAGGCTTCTTCTGAAATACACACACGAGTACGGAGCAATGACTGAGCACTCCAGCGGCTATTCTTTGCCTCCTTAAGAAAAGAAATCTCTGGAAAGAAGGGCTTCTGGCTCCTAGAATTGTCCTTTTCTTCTGCTTCTCAGAAGAACCAGGGACTGATCTAATGGCTGGGTCCTAAAGGAGGACTCCCCATCCCAAGAACCTGCCTGTACGCAGAGTGCATATCTCAGGCTTCTTGTCGCGTGGCACATCTGGCAGAGGAGGCCTGTAGAATTGTGAGTGAGCACCTTCCAGAGGAGTCCTGAACCCTTCCTTCAGCCCTACACTTATCCCATGATCGCCAGACAATTTTATCAGCCATGAAATTGGTATTTTGATCTCCACTGTGCTAGGTTTCCATGTCTTTCTCTTGACTGAGTCAAGAATCCAGGCCTGTAATTTTTTCAAGTTCTTTTCTCTTAGGTATTCCTTCTCTCACAGTGCCAGAGGTACAGAATGAAATAGAAATTGTTCACTAGTTACAGAGCAGTATTGATGAATGGGAGATAAACTGAAAAGGGAACTTAAGAAAGCCTCATTCCAACCAGTGGCAAATCAAGGAGACCGGAAGCCATGGCCTTGGTTTAGATGCCGACGGAGAGGGAATGACGAGGAAGTGACTAGTTAGAAAGCTAAGGGCAATTAAGATGCATGTCTGAGCCTGTTTACTTCTGATTGACTCCGATTTGACCACATCATTGCTTAGACACACACACATCCAGGGGACACATGATCTGCCTAATTTCCCCTATCCATGTGTTTCTTATATCCCTGGAGAAGGATACTCACAGCATTTCAATGTCTGTAAGTCTTAGACAGGGAGGCAGAGTTAAGGCAGAATGAAGTTTGGTTTGGTTGAACAAGGTCACCTAGTAGTGACGTGAAAAGTGAAGTATGCCTTGGGGAAGCATGAACCAAAGGCAAGAAAAGGGTCATGAGGTTGAAGAGAGGCGGCTGTAGAGAGGTCTCACCACCCAGAATTAGACTTGGGAGACACATCTGCCCTCGAGAGCCCTCATTGCTCAGCTACAGGGAAAGACAGCTGTTCAGATGCTGCCTGTTTGGAGAAGCCAAGGAAATGGAAGAAGAGAACTCTGTGGGTCTTTCAAACCCCATCTAATGTGAAACCCTTGGCTCTTAGGGGTGGCTGCTCAGACTTTACAAAAGGCCCAAGTCTGCTTGGTGAATTCTATGGAATTCCCAGAGGCTTCATCAGAAACAAACACATTAAATAAAAAAAAAAAGATTAAAATTAGGATCTTCCTGGGGAGTGAGAACTCCTTTTATGAAACTTTCTTAAAAGTACTAGATGGTGACAGATTGGGTGCTTCATGAATTCTCTTCATTCTGTCTTTGACCTTGGATTTGATCTTTACCACCGGGTCCACTGTATCCATGGCAACTGAAAGCCTCGTCATTTCCTCCATCTATGTCTAGCTGGCATAGCACCCTAGAAGTTACTGCTGTTGATCCCATGCCAGGTCCCAGGTAGAGCGACCCTTCTGTAGCCCTTGGAGATGTGCAGTATTTTAGGAGGATATGTTATTCTCTGTGGAGTTCATCATTAAACGTTTGAGTCAGGGCACATTAATTCCAAACTCAGGAGTAGTCGGAGAGGGGTCATGTGTCACGGAGGCCGATTTACACACGAAAGTAGTTTCTTTAGCAGATTGTCCCTCATAGTACCTGCAGAAAGGGACAAGGTGCAAGAGAACTTCTGGATCTGTCCCTGCTCTCCGGCTGTTTTGAGCCAGCAATGTGATTGCTCTGAGTTGCTTGGTAGAAATCTTTTTTAGTTTCGTTCCTTTTTAGATATTTCAGGGGATGGTAGGCATTGCAGCAGGAGAGTGGTAGACTTGCATGTTTAAAAGGATGCTCAGTGAAGTCACTTCTTCACTGAAGAAATCTTGAATAGTGATAGAGAAAATACCCAAGAGTAAAGATTTTCCTAAAACCCCCTCTCAGCACTTGCTGTCCTAAGGCCCTGCCTATAGAGTGAAGAATGACTTCCCCATTTTGGACAGGACCCTTTCTCTGTTACAGGCCCATAATGCTCAGTAGAAAGAGGAGTGAAAAGGGAGGGATTTCCCAGTTAACCGAATGGAGAGACAAAGAGAAGTCAGATAAACATTAACCCCCAGCCTGGCTCATCTTTGCGGGTCTAAAATGGCTTTCCCTAGAGAGTTGGGAAGAAGGGACCAGTAGATAAACTCTAGCTGACACCTGGTAACAGAGCGCTCTCTCGGAGACAATAACATGTCTTGCCTGCACATTTACCTATCTGTAAAGTTAAACAGAAGAAATGGCTGTTTAACAGTTAAAAAGACAAAATCCCACTGACTTCCTAGAACTCAATCTTACAGTTATTTACATCTAATCGATTTAAAGTCTAAACTAATAGTAGTACTTATTTCATCTTTTGGTTGAGGTCCACAGTCTTCATTTTTACCTCGGAGCTGAGGTTCCCTCCCTGTGTTTCTCTTCACACTGATGGCAATCTGCATGTTGAGCTACTGGCGTCAGGATTTGCAGACCCAGCCTGTCACAGTGTCCAGAGAATGATTCCACTGTCCTCTGCAGGCCCAGCTGGGCAGGCAGCAGAAACCAAGCCTCCAACCACTTCTGGCTCCCTGCTGTTCACGAGTCTCAAGTAGCAAGCTTAGAGCCAATGGGCTGACCACTTGCCTTTTCTCAACTGTCAGTATATCCCAAGTGTCCCCCTCATGCTCAATTGCTGTGTTTTCATTTGTCCCCTCAAGGGCCATTGGCTGCAGTTTCCCAGTCAACCTCATCCTGCTCTTTCCTGGCAGCCTTACAGGCCCCTGTAGATTTTTGCATACTTTCTTGTTATCCCTGGCGTGGGTGACTTCTGCCATTCAGCAGGTCTAGGGAAGCAATCAGTGTTGGGCTTCGGAGGGACGGTTGCATCTGTCGTTCAAGGTAACTGGCCCTGTTCTAGCTGCTGGCAGCAGACCCTCCCATTGGCAGTTGTGTTTCTCCCATTCACCCGAGCCTTAGCTGCCTGTCACGTCCCATGGCGTAGCCTTTTCGCCAGGATTTAATACTTTTCTCAGCCTTATTATGTGTTCCACCTCCCTTGTCATGAACTGTTTCCACCATTGTCCCCCTGGCCATCCGGACTTGCCAGGGAATGTTGGCAATTGTTTTATTATCTATGGCTGCCGCTCAAGGATGGTGTCATTGAACACCGCGGCATCTGTCTTTTTAATGGCGAGTGTATTGCAGCCGGAGATATCGGCAAGATAATGAGGCCTCCAGGGGCGCGAGGGACACGCTTTTGGTTTTCTGATGAGGAAATGAGAAGTGGAATTAGGTAACATGGAACTCCTTCCCCATCTTGTCTCCAGCCAGGGGACTGACAGAACTTGGAATTCCAGGGAAGTCGGACTGTATCTGCTAGACCAGGCTGCGACTCGAGCAGAATGACTGGCTTCTTTAGCTCCAACTGGAGCAATGTTGATGAGGCTTTTATTTTACTTTCTCACTTGCCTTGGGAAGTTTTGTTTTCAGCCAGGCTGTGTTTACTGAGTCACAATAATGTAAAATAATACCGATCTCTCTATCCTAAAGCTGGAGAGACATAGGCATGAAGACGTTAACATGCTTTGGCCAAAGGTGCTTTAATCAGAAGCCAGACAATCTATATTTAGAGTCTATGCTCTTAACTGGAATGTTCATCTGTCCCTTGTGTGGTGTTCGTAATAACAACTATTATTACTATTCCAGTCAAATGCAAAGGAACCTATTGTTTTAGTGAAATTGTTTAGTGTTGTTACATTTTTTTTTATTACTCTTGAGACATTGAAGATGCCCAGGAACCGAGATTAAAATTTATGCAAACTCTAAGAGGGATAGTGGGAACGGAACCTCTTGGGACCACCAGGTGATGAGCAGTTTTCATTCAATTCCAGCCGGTTACATTTCCATAGGTTTCTCATTCTTCCCAAGCCACTGAAGGAGGCTTACTGACGACAGCTTCGTCATTGTGTTGATGGCACGGTTGTACCCCGAGAAGCCGCATTTCACATGATGAGTTTGTCCTTAAACAAATTGTAGAATTCAGATTTGAGATCCTTTGGAACATCTGAATAGAAAGTCTCTTAAATAACTGGAGGTTGGAGCTGATTCTACAAAGTAGTGAGAGAGGGAAGTGTGGAAGGTTTGGCCTATCCTCAAGAGAGCATGGATAGATTAAGAGCATTGAGATAAGATAATTAGATTTGGACTTACGCATCCCCCTCTGTACACAAAGAGTTTCAATAACACCATGAATGTTCGTTAAGTGCCCAGAACATACCTTCCTTTTCACACTGTAAGTCTTTGCAGGCATTGTTGACTCCGCTGTAAAAGCCCCTCTTGTTCTGGGTGGAAGATTGCTGAGAGGGTCATTTAATATTTAGGTTAAATAGATGCCCGGTTGTGGAATCTTCCTCTAGTTTCCCAGGTCTATTAAATACTTCTTGCTCAAGGTTTCACAGCCCCTCTTTTATATCTCCAGTGTATCTGACAGTTTATAAAACGGTCCCTTTCATGTTGTTTTTTTTTCCTCTCTCTTCCTCTCTTTACTGAACAGAACACTTCTTAAGGGAAATACCTCTGTGTCTGTTTTGCTTTTATATCAACTAAGACTTTTTTATAGTCTGAACACTCCTTTAGGCTTTTAAAATCCCTGCTACCTTAGGATACTTTTAGCCGTAGACTTCCTTCTGTTGAGAGGAACAGTGACCATCTCAATCCACTGCATTGCTCTCTTGTTTACAATAGTCTTGTCACACAGCTTAGGGAGGTGTAAAACTTGAGAAAAATTAGAGATAAAGAGAAAATAAACAGATGATGACGAAGAAGCAGTTTCCTATCTCAAGGCAAAGATAATGTGAAAACTGTGTCCAGTTATTACTAAACAGGATCACAGATATTTCAATGATAATTATTACTATTGTCTGGTATTTGCTGAACTTCAGAAGAAGTCTCTCTTTGTCTCTCTTTTAAATGCAATTGGGAGGGTATTTCTTTCCTATCTGGGTTGTGATACCACGTCAGTTGATCTTGAGGCAGCGGTCATTTGTGAAGGAGCTCTTTGGCTAGCTCAGCCTCCTTCCTCTTCTTCCCTCAGCATAGCTTTTGGCTTGGCCAAGTCGAAAGAGAATCAGCTTGGAAACCAGAGAGGAAGTTACGGCCAAAAGACTGAAGAAAGGGGGTTTAGATGTGGCCTCTGCTGTCACTGGACTAACGGGGAAAAGGCAGCAAGAGGGAGCAATTGCCAGTTTGGCTGTTTCTGATCGGAAGCTCCAGAGATGACGTCAGGTCCTTGCTGTGCCACAGCCCACAGAGGCCCACCATGGGGAATGTGTTAACCAAGCACTACCCAACACAGCTTTTCACATGTGTGGAATAATGAGTCCATTTTGTAAGGCTTAGAGATAAAAATTCACAAAATTAGGGCAAGATAACAGTGAATAAACAGACACTAGCTAGCGCTAGCACAAGATGCACCTGAACAAATAAAATAATTCATTCCATGCCACAGCGTTTGGAAATAGTATCATGGAAAAGAAACCAAATCTATTTCTACAGTGTTGGCGTTACCCTGTGGCACACTGAAACTTCGCAGTTTCCTACCACGTTATTATGAAACGAAACGGGATTTTTCTTTGTCCTTGAGCTAGCTTCTGTCCTCGTGCTGTGCACTTGTCCCTGGAAAAGATGCACTGGAAGGTGGAATACTAAGCCCTTGCCATCTGCAGTGAGCCGCTAAAGGGAACCCTAGGCTGTTTTGGTGGGCTGCCAACATTCCAGGACAAAGCAGTCAGATCTAAAGCTGGGCCTATCTATTTCTTCTATCCAGCCAGGCTCAACATGGCTTTATCTGCCTATCCCCATATTATTCTGAACTCCCTTAATTGCCCGAGCTCTTTCTCTCCACAAATAGTCCCACGAACTGTATTCAGCACCAATGTAGGCTGATGGTAGAGATCTCGTCTGCTCCTGCTTCTCGCAGATTAACAGCTAATAAACACCATGCACTGCTCTCTCCTGCGAACCTCTTCTTAAAATACAGAGTTCGGTTTGCCAGCGTCAGTGTATTTAAAGCCTCCAAGATCCAGGGAAGCCTTTAGAAGGAGAAATATGCAGGCAAAACCTACCCATAAAGCAAAATTCCCAACACAGAGAGATGGTCCACGTGTCAGTGGCTCCTCTGAGAAGAATGCCAGGCTCGGGGGATTAGCATCAGTTAAAGGGAGAAGGTATTTGTTTTCACTTAAAATAAAACCTCTCACTTTATTCTTAGCGTATAACAGAGCTGAGCAAGTGGATTACTTAGGTAGCAGGACAGAGATCACAATTTCTTCAGTAGGAAAGATCTGTGTGCTGAGAGGCACATTATGCACTTTGCGATGCCATCACATGGAGAAAACTGGGCCATTGTGATTCCCCCTTCTTCTACTTTCTCCCCACAGTTCCCCCAACTCCACTTCCCGACACAAAGGGTTTTAAAGCAGTAAGTACTCAAAAGCTCTACTCAAAGCTTTTTAGCAGAGCTCCAAACTACAGTCTGTTTTGAGGATGTTGCATATCATGAAAATATCCTGGAATCCCCGGACAGTTCTTTCAATATTTCATATAGGGATGCAGTCGAATGATAAAGAAATAGTATACATAGAGTCCAATTTACAGAGTGTACAACATGATGAAACCAGAAGCTGTACATAAATGTAACTTTTCAAATATTCGATGTTTTCTAAAATTTAACAGTTTAGGGTTCCCAATAGCCGTTTAGTTATTATTAGGTTACAAATAAAAATAAACATTTGGAGATACGGATTATTCTTCTGGCCTGTGGTCTATTTTCTCTTTTCCTTTGGGCAGATATTTCTCGCTACGATAAAAACTTGAGTGCACTTGTTTCCTCTCCTCCTATTTCTGCTGTCCCGCTCTCCTGTTGACTTAGGAGGACCTTTGAAGTCACAGCAGCTTGACAACTTTATTGAGCCTTCCACACTCTGGATGTGGAGTTGGCTCTGGGGCGGGATGTGTCAGCCATGGTGAGGTAATGGTGGCGGCATGAGAAGCAGTCGGGGCTACTCTTTGCTAAACTGTACTCATGATAGCCTTGACCTTAAATACACTTTATTATCATGCCCATTGGACCTCTTCGGAAGGAAAATAGAAGTTAACTTTCATCATGGTTAAGGACTTTCTTGTGAATGACCTGAAATAGTTCCCTTTGTTCTTCTTCCAACAACATAGCGCCATCCAGACCTTGTACTTCCCCAGACTGACTTAGCCTGGTGGTGTGCCTCCCAGTGCCTGTAGTATGCCACTCATCAGACAACTCCCCCTGCATCTTCAAATATCAGTGATTGTTTGGGATTGCTTACAAGTTGATTTTCTGGCTGTTCTTGTTCCAGAACTGGACTCGAAGCCATTATGGAGACGTACGCATTCTGGAGACCTCCTGTACGCACCCTGACTTTTGAGGACTTCACCACCATGCAAAAGCAGCAAGGTAAGGCTCTGGGCAAAGCCTCTGCTCTGCCGATGACAGGGGATGAGGGGAACTGAACTGAGCATGGCACAGCCAGCCCTAAGCCAACCCAGTAGTTGCACGAACTCTCTGGGAACAAAGAAAACTTATAGCTTCATGAATAACAAAAGCACCACCGGTCTTGCACATGAGTTGGGACCAGAGTCAGCCTGCCATTTGTATTTAGAATTCCTTCCTAACACCATAGATTTCTGTGATATTTCCTTTTCCTTGCTGTTGATAACATACCATGATCAAAAGTAACTTCAGGAAGAAAAGAGTTTGCCTGCCTTATGGTTTCGGAGAGTTGGTTCATAATAGCAGAGCAGGCATGCCATGTGGGCAAGATCGAGAAGTGAGTCTATCAGAAGTATTCCTCATTAAAATCACCACACATGGTTCTGCCCTCCCTCCCTTTCTCCCTCCCTCCCTCCCTCCTTCCCTCCCTTCCTCCCTCCCTCCCTCTTTCCTTTCTCCCTTCCTTTATGCTTTCCTTTGTTCCTTCCTTCCTTCCTTCCTTCCTTCCTTCCTTCCTTCCTTTTTTCCTCCCTCCCTCCCTCCCTCCCTTCCTCCCTCTCTCCCTCTTTCCTTTCTCCCTTCCTTTATGCCTTCCTTCCTTCCTTCCTTCCTTCCTTCCTTCCTTCCTTCCTTCCTTCCTTCCTTCTCTTTCTTCCTTCCTTCGTTCCACCATTTATTCCTTCCTTCTTTCCTTCATTCCCTCCTTCCTTCCTTCTTTCCTTCATCTCGTCCTTCCTTCCTTCCCTCCCTGTGGTACTAGGAATCTGCTAAGCAAGCACTCTGCTGTAAACAACATCTGCTGCCTGCTAGTTTATATCTACAATAACGATTGCCATTGAGTCCTGGTCACTACTGCTAAACCTTCTCCCAGGCCTTGCCATTGAAAACGACCATATGATATCTTCATTTCCTCCTCATGGAAACCTCATCAGTTTTCTTTTTCTAGCTTTTTAGTGACAAAGCAAGCCTCAGTTCTCAGCTGAACGAAATGAGGCCTCACATGAGAAGGGGCTGTTTCAGAGCCCCCCAGAACTTTGCTATATGTAAGCTAGCCTTTTTTTGTCTGCTTGAAGCAACAGCCCTGCCACATTGGTGGGTTATGTGGACTTTGCTTCACTTATTTGTGATTTTTTTAAATCAAATTCCCAATCTCTCTTCCCATGTAGCTCAGGCTGGGAAACTTTGATGAGGTGTGCAGAAGGCTCGGAGGATTTCCACTCCATGTCAGTCCAGCCATGTTCTGAGGCCCGTTCACCTGGGTTCTTAAGCTGAAATCTCCCAGAGCATAGGCTCGCTTGTTTCCTCCTCCCATCTTCCTCTTCTAAAAGGTGATACTGGGCAGAATGTTCAGATTGAGCTCATTCCTTTCCAGGAAATTCTCAGCATTGATAGAAGCCTATTTTTTTGAATTTCTAGTTGCTTGGGAGGCCATTCCAGGATCTGACGCCATAAGCTCTTCTCAGGGGAGAAGCAAATACTTTGCACACTGGGATTGGTTTGTGACCAACACTACTAAAATATTTTGCATTTTCAAGATGGAGATAATTAAAGCCCAGACTCATACAGGGCGCCTCCTGGAACAGCTGCTTACAAGGCTGGGGCAGGAAGATCACAAATATAAAGCCTACCTGGGTTACAGAGCAAGTTCAAGGCCAACTTGTACAGCTTAGTGAGTGCCTGTCTGTCCCATTTGTTTCTGCAGCTGTCATACTAACTAAGAGGAATGTGGAGAGGAAAGGGTCTATTTCCTGACAGGTCATAGTCCTTCATGGAGGAAGGTGACTTGAGGCAGGAACCTGGAGGCAGGAACTGAGGCAGAGACATGAGCACTGCTTTCTGGTTCACACAGAAGCTCATGTTCAGTTCTTCTTATTTAACTCAAGACCACTCCCAAGGCTGGCACTGCCCACATTGCTCATTAATCAATCAATAAATCAATCAATTAATTAATTAATTCACCACATGATGCCCACAGGCCATCTGAGGGCAGCAATTCCTCAGCTGAGGTCCCCTCTTCCCAGTTGATTTAAGTTTGTGTCACATTGGCCAAGTAAATCAGCACCCTGCACCCTATACACAAGTAAAAGGGGGACTAGGAGCTCGATTCAGTTGTGGAGCATTTGTATAGATAGGTTGCTTGAGGACTCACGTTTCAATTCCTAATAAGCAACAGAACTCAAGTTAGACAGTGTGAACCAAGTTCTCATCACTACTTCCTCCTAGTGCTGGGACCTTCTCTGAGTTTCTCGGCCTTTTTGCCACTCAGGTTTTCTTCCTGCATGCTACTGAAGAGCATGGTATCTTCTTGTAAATATTAAATGAGCCTGGGTATTTAAAATCCTAATAAACTCTCAGTGCACGGTAAAGAGTCGTCAGGCCTTCATGATCGCCATCGCGGTTGTCCTCATTTTCACTTCCTTTGTGCAAGGGTGTCTGACGTGAGTGGGAACTTGTTTTTCTGAGATCTGCATTTGAAACACGATTAAGCAATGCCTCTTGACAGGGCTCTGTGAGAGCAGGAAAACCAGCAATTACTTCTCATTCTTGCATGGATATTTTACTGTTGTTCAGATAGTAAAAAGCTTTAGAATTATGGAGGGTTCCTGTTGGTGACTGGATTTTTATTCATTTGACTGGTAGTAGTTAGAAGCTGGCTAGTGGAGGGGATTATACATTTGAAAAATCATATTAGTTAAATATTGGGGGGCTGGAGAGAAGGCTCATCAATTAAGAACATGTACTGGTCTTGGCAGCACCATGTCATGTGACCCACAACTGTCTGTAACTCCAGCTCCATGAGATCTGATTCTGACTCCAAGTGCACTTGCACACACATGAGCACACATGGTACCCCTACAAATACACATAAAGTTAAGATATTAAGAAGTACTGAGAAAATAGTTCAATGGACATTAATTTTTTTTTGTTTTGGTTTTTCGAGATAGGGTTTCTCTGTGGTTTTGGAGCCTGTCCTGGAACTAGCTCTTGTAGACCAGGCTGGTCTCGAACTCACAGAGATCCGCCTGCCTCTGCCTCCCAAGTGCTGGGATTAAAAGCGTGCGCCACCACCGCCCAGCGGACATTAATTTTTGAACTGTGAAGTCGTCGCAATGATGCAAAGATGGCTGATTGGCACAGATCCCTTTGAGTAGAGGGACAATGCAGCTCTTCTGTCGCAGAATTATCAGAAACACTCCAGGCAATTGCTTTCCAGTTATATGTGTAGGTATATGCGAAACAAAACGTGGATTTAATGTTTTGTGATTAGGGTTTTATTCCTGGAGTGTCTCAGAAGTAGATATAAATATTCTGAAAATCTGAAAAATAAACTTCAAGTTCAGAATATTTCTGGCCCCAAGAATTTCAGGTCAAAGATACTCAAGCCTGTAGTTGATAACACATTGTACACTTACTCCCTAAAACAGTGGTTCTCAGCCTTCCTGACACCGCAACCTTTTAATACAGTTGCTTGTGTTGTGGGGACCCCAACCATAAAATTATTTTCATTGTTACTTTATAATTGAAACTTTGCTACTGTTATAAATCATAACGTACATATCTGATGTGCAGGATATCTGATCTGCAACCCCTGTGAACAGGCCATTCAGACCCCAAAGGGCCTGAGACCCACAATTTGCGGACCACTCTCCTAAACTCACGTAGGCTTAGTGTGTTCAAAACTGACCTAAGAGCCTCTCCTGAGAGAAGGATGCCACAACGGCCTGCCATCTGGATGTTTCTCCCTGCACTATCCCCATAGCCTATCGTCAGTGCTCTTGAACCTGTCCGCATCTCTAATCTCCCATGCCACCACCTGGCTTTGATGTGTCATCATCCCTTACCCGGCTGCTTATGATGTCCTCCATAGCATCTCTGTTCTGTTCCAAGACATTCTGCACGTCATGCTTCTGGTCAATGTTTCAAAACAGACATCTCATAACAACTCTATATCCTAACTTGCTTAAAATTTTTCAGCAGCCACAATTTATTTTTGTCCCCTTGACATAGATCACTAGACCTCTAAGATAGAGATTCGGTAAGTGGGTCCCTTAAGATAAACTTTTTATTTATTTATTTATTTATTTATTTATTTATTTATTTATTTATTTAAAATGTCCACCCATTTCCCTCCTACTCCCCCTCCCCCCTCGCTCTCCAGTCCTAAGAGAAGTCAGGGTACCCTGCCCTGTGAGAAGTCCAAGCCCCCCCCCCCCCACTCCATCCAGGTCTAGGAAGGTATGCATCCAAACAGACTAGGTTCCCAAAAAGCCAGTACATACAGTAGAATCAAAATCCGGTGTCATTATCATTGGCTTCTCAGTCAGTCCTCATTGTCAGCCACATTCAGAGAGTCCTGTCTGATCACGTGTTCTTTCAGTCCCAGTCCAGTTGGCCTTGGTGAGCTCCCATTAGATCCGGCACACTGTCTCAGTGGGTGGATACACCCCTCGCAGTCCTGACTTCCTTGCTCATGTTCTCCCTCCTTCTGCTCTTCATCTGGGCCTTGGGAGCTCAGTCCAGTTCTCCAATGTGGGTCTCTGTCTCTATTTCTACCCATCACTAGATGAAGGTTCTATGGTGATATGCAAGATATTCATCAGTGTGGCTATGGGATAAGGCCAGTTCAGGCACCCTCTACTCTGCTGCCCATGGACCTAGCTGGGGAAATCCCCTTGGACACCTGGGAACCCCTTTAGAGCCAAGTCTCTTGCCAACCCTAAAATGGCTCCCTTAATGTCGATATCTTCTTCCCTGCTCCCATATCCACCCTCCCTCCATCTCAACCATCCCATCCCCCCAAGCTCTCCCCAATCCTCCCCTTCTTTTTACAGAAGCACCTGGGCTTTACTAAGTGCTCAAACAGGATCCCCGTATCCTTTAGCCTAACCCACCTCCCCTCTGCTCCTGAATCATCGTCTCTGCCCTCATTTTTCACACCCGCTGTGCTCTTCCCGGTCACATGCTGCTTAGAGGGCTCATTTTTACTCACTTGCTTTCTTCGTACTGTCCCTGTTTGAAATCTCAGCTCAAGTAACAGTTGGCTAAAGTCTTACAGGGCAGCCCCCTACTTGTTTCGCTCCTTGTTTAATATCTTTTACTGATGTTTCCCCCAGTACTTTCCCCATTGGGATTACATTCCTGGGTCCAGGCACTATATCCAGTCCACATTAGAAACTCACGTAGCGATGGAATGAGGACACAGACTCTCTTAGGTGCCATACTAGGGGAATATTGTTAATGTGCTTGTCAGGGATTCCTCAACTTTATGCTCATTTTTTTTGAAGGGAAAAGGGATTAGTGAAAGCCAGAGAGAATTATAAGTAACAATTAGTTGGTGGAGGAAGGGATGGTGAAAAACTGATTGATAAGAAGTTCAACAATTCCATGGCACTGTAGGGAGACTAAGGACAACATTAATGTACTTTATATTAAACACTAAACAGAAGGATTATTAATTTTGAAAAATTAGGTTCTTATTTAAAAGGAATTATATATTTTGATCATATTCTTTCCCCTCAGTCCTCCCAGATCCTTCCCATATCCTTTCCTTCCCAAGTTCATGTTCTTTCTCTTTCTCCCTCTCATTAAAAAAATCCTTTCTACAAAGACCCAAAAGACAAAGGAAAATCAAAACAAACAAATAAAATCCAGCAAGACCCAAAACACCAAAACAAAGTAAATGTTTGAGGAAATATATATCTTAATAATGATTTAAAAATTATAGAATATAGACACATATGAAAACATAGTGTTCATGCTGGTGAACATAAAGAACAGGAAAGTGAAGGGATGATACGTGTCTGCAGGAGATGGACCCAGAAGGAGAAGATGTTACCATTATCCTCACCATCTGCAACCCTCCCTTATCCTGGGCTGCTCAGGGTCACTCTGCTGAGATGCTGCCATTGCTTATTTCTGTCTTCTGAAATACATCTTTCTTTCCACCTTTTAGCTATTTGGCCATGCTTCATAAACCCAGCAGAATGTAACTCCTTGTATTGTAATTTGCCCCCTTTGGTCTTCATATCATTTGTGAATTTGCTCTGGGGTTCAGGATCCCTTTCCTGTTGTAATCATTTCACTGCTGTGCTTACGTTTGTCTTTCCCGTGGACTTAGAAATATTTTTTAAAATTCTTTTGTTACGTTTATCTTGTGTCTGTGTGTACACTCACCCACACTCATATACTCCATTGTGCACACAGAGGTCAGAAGACAACTTCTGACGTCTGTCCTTTCCTTCAGTCACTACGCCCTGGTAATCCACCTCAGGTCAAGGTCATCAGGCTTGGTGGCAAAGTCCCTTCACTTGCAGAACCATCTTGCCAACTTTTAGACTTTTTTTTTAACAGTGTCTGTTTTTCCATTTTCAACACTGCATTCCTTATTTGGTATAAATATGCATATACGAAGTCATCTTTTTGAAAACCACCTGTCTGTGTATCCAATTGTTTAATTTGATCTTATTGAGGAGAACTAGGGAAGAGCAGGAACTCCTCTGATTTGTGTCACCATTTAAGAGACTGCATATTTTGAAATTAAGACAAGTAGCTCATCTCATACACACACACACACACACACACACACACACACACACACACACA
>NC_022022.1:7168594-7179713 GCF_000317375.1 Microtus ochrogaster
ATATATCTGGGCCAGGTACCTGTCAGGCATTCAAACAGTTCAAATCCCTTGTTACTGCTGGTCACGGGCTTCAGCCACGGCTTCCACCTGACAAAGGGTCCACAGACCTTCCCCTCCACTCTCATTTTTATGTTCTTCTTCTCCAGATTTATCCTAATATTCTCAGACCTTCAGATTCACAGGAAAAAAAAACCTCATAGAATCAGAGACATATATCAACTAGAATTTTTATGTAAATATAAAAATAGCAAATTATAAAAGCAAAACTCATTGGCTTAAAAGGCAGGAAGGATTCAAGCAGTTTCTTTAGGCAAAGCCTAAGTTATGAACTCTGGCCAGAACACGCCCCATTTCTTTCCACTCTGCTTTCCTCCACGGTGACTTTAGTTTCAACTGTCCCCTGCGATAGCTTAGAGAGTATCCTTGGCCCGAGATATTTTTGCTTTCCCTCTAAAGGGAAGGAGCATGTGCCTGTGATCAAGGGGTTTTAGCAAAATCTCACCAAATCTCTTTGATTCTAATTGGGTCCCCTCAGAATCAATTACTGTAGTGGTAGGGGAAATACGATACTGCGTTTTCCAGGCCAGGTACACACGCCTTTCCTGGAGGTGAAGTGTGAGAGAGGAAGAAGGCTGGCTTCCCAGAAAGAAAGCAAGCATTGTTCCCCAGAGAGAGGCAGCTAAAGTGACAATAACAACAGACACATGTGACAGGAAAGGCTGAAAACGAGCGTGAAAAGCAAGTGAGGGAGGCGAAGACATGGGGATGGAATGCCCAGGGAACGGGGCAACATAGGACCGGGTACAGAGCAGAGTGGGTGGGCAAGGCTATTGGAAAGAGAATACATCTGGAGCTATGGAAGTGATGAGGGCGGTTTCCATCTTCCTCTGGTGGAAACCAGACAATTCCCGTTAGGACCATGATGCTCTCACATTTGTGTCCTGAGAAGAGTTCTCATTTCAGCTGAGGGACATTTCTCTGTTGCCATGCGCATTAAACTTTATGGCCTCTGGGCTTGTGCACTGGGATCAGTTCATGGGCGGCTGCTGTTTTACCTCTTCCGTGTCTGGAATACACTGGGAACCAGCACTCTTCAGGGACGGATGGCATCAGGTTATAAGGAGAGAAGAGTTTCGCCAGGAGAACAAGTAATTAATTACATGGAAATTTATTCTTTATTCATCCAGATGGGGTTTTATCTTATTGGGTGGTGTGTGTGTGTGTGTGTGTGTGTGTGTGTGTGTGTACAGTACAACGAAATAAACTCCAAAGAAAGTTGTCTGTGAAACCCCCCATGTTACAATCTGGAAGTGATCAATTTAAAGATACCAAAGTCAGCAGGTTTGGGATTCAGGATTTTCATGGACACATTTAGCTTGTCTTCATGGTACACAAGTGTATTCTAGGTTATTGTCCTCATATGGGCTCACCGCTAAGTATGCATTCTTGGTTGTTTTGGCTCTTAGCCTTGAAGACTGGCACAAGTTAATGTTGCATATGCATGTTAATGCATGCCTCCTCACTTCAGTCCCTGAGTTCATTACGACGTAGGGAGCTGGGAGGGATGGTGGAGATGAGTTCTGGATTACCCTAAGAATATGAAGTTCGTAATGTCATTATGTTTTAATCCTGTCTTAGAAGTGGGCTAGGATCTCTGAGGACAATGGGGGAAGGCCCCATTGGTTACTTACTTGTATTCAATCAGTTCTGCTTTGTTTGATCCGAGAAGAAATAGAGCCATAGAACAGTTCATTTGCTTCATGGGCTCACAGAGTAGGGAGGAAGGGCAGAGCATTCAAAGAGGAACTGGAGTACCTTTGTCAACATGGCTCAGTTGGCCCAGAGCTGTCAATTCACTATGTCTCTTATCATTCACACCCCAGAGGTTCTTTTAGCCTGAAATACTATGGCACATACATCTTATGACAACATGCCCATTAGTGGTATAGAAGCCCACATGCCTTGCTCTCCCCAGACAGAAGCCAACACGCAGGAGCCATCTCCATTGGAGTGAATGTTCTTCAAGGTTTCTTTCCCATTCTTTACCCCTTCTCCCACGAAAGAGCACGTTTAATGTCACTTTTTAATTTCTCAAAATGTCCCCAGAAAGGAGTTATTAGAAATCCCACATATATAATTACGGAGCCTATAGCTTGGAGGAGATGCTAATCAATCAAGGCCCCTTGTAAGATAGCAGGTTCCTGCATGTCTACAGTCCACATTTGTCTACTAAGCAAATTTATGTCAAGATGCTTAGAGAGTATATGACCTTGCAGGGACCGAGGAGGTGGGGATGAACAAAAGGGACACTGTCATGGTCAGGGGGACAAGTTTTGCTCTGAGAGGCAGCCTGGTTTCCCACCTAGCCCTGACGTTTTGGGATGAGAGGTCTCTGTTAACCAGGTGATGAAATGTATAGGGTGGTTCGGCTGCCTCCTTAAGCTTGCTTAGCGCTTGGCTGGCATTCCCAATCTTGTTTAACATCTGACAAGCTGTTATATCATAAGAGAATAAAGGCTTCTCAGTATCTCAGTTGGCCACTCTACAAAATGAATACCACAGTCCTCTCTCTCTCAATGTGGACTCTGAGAACTAGTTTCTTATCTGTATTGAGTACTTTAAGTGCATAACAATGTTTCTTCAAAGTGGATGGGAGCAACGTGACCCTCTTTTGGACAGGCTTACTCTCTCCTTCAAACACTTGCTCATATGGAGGCTCCCACCCACCCCCCTGAAGCTCAGCAGGCCACCAAGTCTCATTTCCAGTGAATGTCATTTAAAAGCCAAAGCAAGCTGACTACAAACTTTTTAACATGTGCCTCTCATCTGCTCGGCAGAAACCCCTGTAACTTGTTAATAGTTTCCCTTCTTCTTCTCCCTTTTTTTTTCTTCTGTAGTGAAACCAATTGAGGCCTTAAATCAGTACCATTCATTCCATCTTGGGCCATCTGAGAAAACCGTTTAGAGTTGTAGAACGTCATCTACTCCATTCTGCACTTCCGGCTGCAGGGCTGAGGCCTGCGCCGGCTGGAGCTCACCTCCAACACGATGAGACAGTGTGCCGAACAGGTGGTCTCCTCAGGGGTCACATAAACCCCAGACCAGGAAGAGCAGGACTATTTTCAAAGACAGGGGACTATATTCAGATCTCGTAAAACCACTAATCTCTTTACAGCTGGAGTCAAGTTTCTCCGTTTGGGCCACAGCACTCTACTACAGTAAAGTTCGTGGCATTTAGGGGCGGAAAAGCAGAAAGCGTATGTCGGGTGCCTCAAAGAGGAAAAAAAGAAATCTCTGAGCTTTCTGTAGGATATAGAGGGAAAGAGGCGTCTGACTACTCAGCAGCAGGAAGATGAGATGCCCTGCTTCTGCTTCCTGGAAGCTTCCCCTTCCAGGACTCCCTCCTTAGATTAAAATGATGCCTCGGAAAGCACTTGGAGTTGACAATCATACTTCCTTTAATCTTTAGACACAACCATAGTATGAAAAGGAGGGAAAATGAGGCTCACTGGTTCAAGCCCTTTCTTCCGCCTCTGTGGAGAACGCAGTGATAGAGTCACAGTGTGTGGCTCTGAACTGGAGAAGCTCCTCCCACTGTGACCAGCTGCTTGTAGTTTTGGGCAATGCCAGCTTTATCACAGACTGTCAAAGACTGTCGAACCAAAACTATTTTAGTTTTTTTTTTTATAGGAATTTGTTATGAGAAGAGATTTTTTTTTGATATGACTCTAAATTAGCAGCTGATTGGCTTGTCTTTAAATGCCAGTTGGATCTGAAAGTTTACTGAGGGAAATCCCTTTGACCATGGAAGAGATGATATTGAGCTATAAAAATTTAACTCTGAACAAAATCCTAACAAAGTCCAATCTTTACCTCTACGACCAATACCCCCACTTTGCCTGTGATCTAGGCCAAGGCCTTTTGTTCCCTCTACCAGCTTATTCCTTTCCTAGAATACTAAAGATGTTTTCCCAGTACATCTGGAATGCTCTTGGTTTTCTTCATCGATTAAAATGAAGCAAAACGCAGTCCTGTTCTTTTTCATCTGAAAAATACTTCCCTTCTAATGATGCTTAATTTCTCCGAGCCTCAACAAGAGTTATTGGAAACCTAAGACATGTTGTCCCTTGAAGGAGCATGGTTCTCAACAATTAGGAGAAGCACCATATGGGTACAAGGAAAGGAATTCAAGAAGGATTCTAGAGAGGACAAAGCAGCTGAATATTCTAGAACTTGGTGAAGGTTCAGTTACTCCAAGCACTTATTGCCTTTGAAGTCCATTGAAAGAGGTAGAGAGCAGATGCTTCCTGCCCCCCCCCAAAAGATGGGTATTTGCAAAGGTTACCTTTGGCGTTCTTATTTGGAGACCATCTTTGGTGAAGGTTGGCTTGGATTGATTCTTAGTCCATTGGAGCCTCAACCCTTAGTTTAGCCTACCATCGACATGGCTAATGACCTTTGCGAGGCAGACACAGGGTCATTTGGAAACAGGAGTCGTAGAGATTTTCTGTTGTAAAGTACAACCTCTGGGCCTGATATGTACATCCTCAAGCTTTCCCCGTATACACAGACTCAGAAACCAAACAGAGTCTGCCATCTGTTTTCATAGGCCCTCCAGCTGACACGCACGAACATAGGCATTTCAGAATCGCTGGTCTGCGCACTGTGAAGTAGGAACTCACATGGCATCATCAACTTCCCATCCCGGCTGCACATTAGAGGAGCTTTGAGATAATGCTGATGTGGAATTCTCATGCCCAGAAACTCCACTTTAGTTGGTTAGGGGTTGAATCCTGGCATAGCAGCCTTTTCAAAGCAGGACTTCTCAGCTTCAGGACCACTGATCTTACCAGATGCGTCATCTCTGATGAAGAAAATTAAACCCAAGGGGGTCGTGGGGCCGCAGGGTTTGTGTGCAGAGCCAGCCAAGAGCCAAATCCATTCAGCTAACACTCGGCTAGTTTATGGCTAGTCTGGCTTCATACACATCCACACTCAAGTATTACGTGTACAACTCTTAAGATCAGCAGATCCTCAGGACTGTGATTTTAAGTTAGTCCTGATTCACTTTAGTTTGCATCTTTTTTTTTGTTTGTTTTTTCGAGACAGGGTTTCTCTGTGGCTTTTTGGAGCCTGTCCTGGAACTAGCTCTGTAGACCAGGCTGGTCTCGAACTCACAGAGATCCGCCTGCCTCTGCCTCCCGACTGCTGGGATTAAAGGCGTGCGCCACCATCGCCTGGCTTTAGTCTGCATCTTATAACTATACTTATCACATGTCTTTGATATGATATGCCAGACCTCCAAAATAATGTCTCAGGTTCCACCACTCAGGTTCGTTTGCTGTGCTTTCTCAGGCCTAAGTCCTGACTTGGCACCATGTTCCATCCTGATAAGGTTAGCGTCCTGTTTTGGCATTCTACTAAAGTTTGCATAATCGGAAAGTGTTACTTGATGAAATATAGACCTTACACATTTGCCTGGACCATGGAAGATCTGAGATAGTAGCTTCTACTGTGGATCACCGAAAGTCTTATTAGGAAGTGGCTTTGATGGTAAGAATATAAAAAACTGAACACTGAAGGTTTGGTCTAAACTTTTAGAGTATGACTAAGACCAGAAAGAAATGCCAAGACTCAGAGTCTCACGTCATCCTTTGTTCTTTCCTTTGTATTGTGTGCTCAAACATGTGACATCACCTTCTGACGTGAAAGGAAGCAATTGATCTATAGAAATGTAGGATTTTGAGCCTAGACAGACTAATCTTAATCAATGAAATTCATGTTTTATTTTTCAGGGGGCAGCACAGGTACTTCCCCAACCACCTCCAGCACCGGGACACCGTCCCCTTCGGCTTCTTCTCATCTCTTATCTCCATCCTGTTCTCCTCCAACTTTTCATTTGGCCCCCAATACTTTCAACGTGGGCTGTCGAGAAAGCCAGCTTTGTAATCTGAATCTCTCTGAGTATCCACCGTGTGCCCGCAGCAACATGGCTGCCTTGCAGAGCTATCCAGGGCTGAGTGACAGTGGCTACAACAGGCTCCAGAGTGGCACAGCTTCAGCCACTCAGCCCTCTGAAACCTTCATGCCTCAGAGGACTCCATCTCTGATCTCAGGAATACCAACACCTCCCTCGTTGCCTAGCAACAGCAAGATGGAAGCCTATGGTGGCCAGTTGGGGTCCTTCCCCACTTCCCAGTTTCAGTATGTCATGCAGGCAGGCAATGCAGCGTCCAGCTCCTCCTCACCGCACATGTTTGGTGGCAGCCACATGCAGCAGAGCTCCTACAATGCCTTCTCCCTGCACAATCCCTACAATCTGTACGGATACAATTTCCCCACCTCCCCCAGGCTAGCTGCAAGCCCAGAAAAACTGAGCGCATCTCAAAGCACTTTACTCTGCTCTTCTCCTTCCAATGGGGCCTTTGGAGAGAGGCAATACCTGCCCACAGGGATGGAGCATGGCATGCATATGATCAGCCCTGCAGCTAACAGTCAGCAGGCTGCCAACACCTGCGACGGGCGACAGTATGGGGCAGTCCCAGGCTCCTCCTCCCAGATGTCCGTCCACATGGTTTAAAGAGCAGTCCAAGCACCATGGAGGTGATGGCAGTCAAGACTCCAGAATCTCTGTGGGTGGAGCTTCCTCTTTGGGAATCCCGTGCCTTGGGAAAATAGGAATTGTGCGTTTGTTTTTGTTTTTGTTTTTGCTTTGTTTTTCTGGATAAGGAAAACAGAGAAGAGCAATAGATACCACTGAAGGATCCTTGGAGTGCATCATCCATAACTCAGTGGTCATTCTTCTGCCTCCCAAACTCTTAGTTTTATAAAAAGCATTGTGTATGACAGAGTGGCCTTGAAGAGACGAATAATCATTTTATAATAATATTGATGGAGATGCTAGCATGTAGCAGCCAAGAAAAGTTACACATACAGACTCATGCACAGACAGACAGACACAAACACACACACACATACAAACTTACATGCCTCTATTCATGCACACACATGCATACACAAAGTATTACAAACACAAACATTCTTTACACTGACTCTGAACTGGGTGAACTCTATGGAGGGAGGCCCAGAGTGGGTGCTTACATCAACAATCTATCTGTATACAACCCTAGATGGATTGGGTCATCATTAGCCTTTAGCCTTTCTCCCTTGCAGCTTACCATGTTTCTGGAATGAACCATGTACCTTAGAACCTCTCAACATCACTGCGGTGGAAAGACATCAGCTGGACTTGGCTTCCTGAGAGAAATTGCTTTGAAACTTTCGGCTCTCTTCCTTCAGTGTGCCATCACTGACATCCTAACGGTGCCTGTGGAAAGACAGGGTGAGAAGAGCTGGGACAGAGAAAGAGAACCGACAGCAGCAGAGGAAAGCGGATGACGAGACTGAGAAGATGTGAACAAGTGAGGAGATCGAATTCGCCAAGGAGAATAGTTTGGGTTTGGTTAGCCCCTAAAGTTTTAGAAAAAAATGATGGTGTTATTGGAGAGCAAGCCTCTTTGGGACCCAGCTTCTAGTCAAGGGTACCGATGAGAAGGGTTTGGACAAGGAATGCTGGATTCCACAGCTCTGACCACAGAGACCCAGGAGAGAGGCGCACTATATGGGAGTGCCATTCCACGGCAGCCTGGCAGGGTGAGGGAAACGGGCGTGGAGAATGAAGAATGGCTTTTTCTCCCAGGCGATACCAAAAAAAGCCACGGAAGACAGGCTTAGCTTCAAATGCCAGATTCAAGGTGCTGACCTAGACGATCTGCCCCTGGTCCCACGCAAGAGAAACCCTGACACACCGGAGAGAATTGCAGATGGGTGTTCTGCCCCCTTTCTACCTGTCTGTAGCTCTCCATTTTGATCAAATAGTTCATTGCATTCTGAAGTTTGGGGGTTGTTTTTTTCTTTCTTTTTCCTTTCAAATCCTTTAATGGTAAGAAAACAAGTGAAGCTTGCTGCAAGCTAAAATTTTTAAATGTTGTGGAAACGCAAATGATACCAAGTAAGATAATACAGATATTATTAAGATTTTTTTTTGGTTTTGAGGTGTTGTAGATAAATGTATTTATATGCCTAGTGGGGGTATTCAATATTATGAATATTAAAAAGGGGGCAATAAAAGGGTATGTAAAATATGTATGAAGAAAAGGTGTATAAAAATTTGCCCTTATGCACGGAACTGTTTCTGAGTGCCAAGCACAGAAAGCCGCTAAATAAAATCTTTGCAATTGTTTCTCGTGTGTTTGTTCATCTAGAAAAACTAAATAACGGTTGTGTGCATTTGTATTCTGTCTTGCAATCCAGTCAGACATTTTCACATGAGTTATCAGTGAGTTTTACGTGGCCATCATAAAGTCAATATTATCCTCATTTTATGATTTGTAGCTGAGCTATTCAAAAGTTGGTGAAATATCCAGGATCACAGAGCTGTCAGAGAGGTAACTGAGGTCTGGAAAGTGGATTTTCGCACTTAACAGGGTGCTCACTTACATGTTAACTGCACCAATATGGCCTCACAGCCACGTTCCCTACGATTTCTTTTATAATGACTCACCCTCCAACAATTCTGTGAGACGGGTGTGACTGTAATAATTCTATCTGTAGATCTGAAAGCAGTGCTATAGAAGATCAAATACTTGACGAAGGTCCTCAGCTAGCAAGTGGTAGACCTGGTAGGACCCTCGAATGCCTATGCAATGAGCACTATGCCATTACGCCAGAGCATGGTGCCATTTGGAGAATCAGAAACAAAGGTATACTCACAGAGACTGTCGTGAGAATGCCTCTGAGGCTAGGGTTTGCTTCATATGTTTGATAATGAACTTATGCTCCTTTTTGAATGCATCACTGAAGTGTGGGAGGAGGGGCTTTGAACTGTTAGGCATAAGTTCAACTTACAAAGCCCCATGACGTGCGAGGGTCATACCATTCCCAAGCACTTTCACAGACCATATCAGGCATGCCCCACAATACCCATAAATGGGGAAAAAGGGACACGGACTTTTTTTTTTTTATAAGTAAGACACAGGACTATGAATCCTGCCCTGCTTATGCGATTAGAAAACAGCAGATCAGGAGCATAAAAATCTGTTCTTACCTCCACATTGCACTGCGTCCTGTCCGATAGTCACACTGGTTACCCATGGGCTCTTTTTCCTGGTATTGGATGTTTGAAGCATGGGATGCTGGTCATTGCAATCATTCACTGGAACTGGATCTAGGTTTGAGGGAACAAATTCTTAATCATTGCTTTGATTGTATAAGTAACTCAGAAAGTGGCATGTGAGTCAATCCCACTAACTGTCAAATTGTTGCCAAACTAGTTGAGACAATGGCCAACTCAATATCTCCACAAATTTTAGGCTGTTTGGGCATGGCCTGCCTCAAAACACAAAAAGACCCTTTGATTAGGAAACTGTAAGTTACTTCTCTGCAGACTGGTGGAACAAAACTAACTACATGAGAAGCATTTGGTTATTTCTTTCTGATCTGTTAGCAGACCAAGCACTGTTCATCGTGCCCTCCAAAGTCTTAGGTAATAACCGTACTATAGCATGCAACAAACTTGGCATAGACATTTTTATGCTTTTATTTAGAATGAATAATAATTTAACAATTGTTTTTGCTCTAAAATTTAGAGCACTAAATAAGACATATTTTTGTAATTTTAGCTCTTTTAGAATAGCCTAAACCACTTATGCCTATACTATAATGTGGGTTTCCTTTGTACCTGAGGATGTAATAGAAAGAACAGCACATACTGGATAAATGATTTTTCAAGATTGGGCTGGAGAGGTGGATCAGCAGTTAAGAGCATGTGTTTCTCTTGCAGAGAATCCAGGTTTGATTTGAAGTACCCACATGTTAGATCACAGCCATCTGGAAACTCTACTTGAAGGGGATCTTTACCCTTTACCGACTGCAGTGAACACCATACATAAATATGGTGTACATACTTAAACACTGGCAAAACATACATAGAATGAATAAAAAAGTAACTAAAAAATTTGTCAATAATATAGTCTAATGGCAAACTAGTAGGAGAAAAGCCCATGAGGACCCAACCCTACGCAAAGAACTCTAGGCAAACAAAGAAATCTGGAAGCTGGAGAGGTGGCCTGAACAGACTATACTTAGGAGTATATATGCATATATGTGTACATATATGCTTAATAACAGTGACTGAAGAAGCAATGAGTTTGAGGGAGAGAAGGGAGGGGCATGTGGAAGGATTTGGAGGAAAGGATAAATGTTATAACTAAATTATATGTCAAAATTAAAAAAGAATGTATACTTAGTTTTTATGAAATAATAAAACATTATTATATTTTACATTCTAAGCACCAAAGGGGTGTTTCTTTAAAGGATTTTTTTATAGGTTGATATGGTTTACTCAGGTATTATTTTCCCAAGGGAAAGCCCATTTTGTTTGTTTGTAAATTCTCAATACATAGGACCGATGTTGGGCTATCATAGATGCTCAGTACATAAACATTTTCACTGCTGAATCTGTCAACCAAATTTGTTTTTACAGTACAGAATGATTGCATGGCTGAATTCACAATAAGGGGAGTTAAATTAGTAAAGAAATGCTGTTCTTTCATAGAGCATTATGCTGTAGATAACTATAAATTGAATTTATATACCAACTAGCAGCATTGTATATAATGAAGTGTAAAAACCAAATGTGCCATGATTTATTTATTTAGTGTGTATATGTATGTGCACCTGTAATTGCAGGTGTGGATGCAATACTATCCATGGAGACCGGAGGATGGCATCATATGTCTTCTTATCAGTTTCTGTATTATTTCTTTTAGCCAGAGCATCTCTCTGAACTTAGACCTCTTGTTTTTTGCCTGGGTTAGCAGTCAGCAAGGGACCATGTCTAGCTTGTTGTGTGGGTGCTGCAATCTGTAAATCTTACCCACTGAGCCATCTCTCCAGCCCCGACGATTTCTCTCTTGAAAGGGGTTCCTTTTTACTCATTCATGTGTGACAAAAACTATAAAAATTGCTTAAAATTTAGAGAAGATGCCCAGGATAAGAGGGTCAGGTCAGGACTCTTTCATTAAAAAAAAAAAA
This sequence comes from Microtus ochrogaster, assembly GCF_000317375.1. Taxonomy (NCBI): domain Eukaryota; kingdom Metazoa; phylum Chordata; class Mammalia; order Rodentia; family Cricetidae; genus Microtus; species Microtus ochrogaster. The sequence continues at coordinate 7,179,689 of NC_022022.1, forward strand.
CTTGGCTTAACTGAACTTAGGAGAA
>NC_022022.1:7179813-7201532 GCF_000317375.1 Microtus ochrogaster
GAGGAGGCGGAAATCTTCAATAAATAAATAAATTAAAAAAAAACAATAAAAAGAATGAAATACCAATGTCAAAAGGCAAGAAAACATCTCTTGAATTACAAATGTAGTATTTCAACTAAATGTGGACAATTTAATCAAGGCAGAGATATTCAGAATTTTTTTTAACTTTTTCTTCCCTTCATTCCCTTCCCTTTCCTTCCCTTCTTCCCAACCTTTTTTATTTTTGTAGAAGATCAAATACAGAACCTCATACATTCCAGGCAAGCAAGCAGTCTACCATCGAGGTATATCATTAGCCTCCCAGAAGGTACCTGGACACTAGAGATGGTAGCTTCCTCCATGAACACTTTTCTCATTAGTGGGAGTTTAGAGGACTGACGACCAAGAGCACAGTTGAGCTGATGCCAGCATTTGATTAGTTTCTTAGTTCTAGTTCTGATGATTTCAGAGATGCTCTACTGGACTGAGTTGCCTTCATTAAGCTTCAGGAGATGGTCTCTTCAAGGAAGTCTGGCCATGGGTACCTTTCTCCCAAACCTCTTTTGCTTATGATCATTAATCACTGGAGATTGGTCTCTGTACCCATGTCCAGCTCAACTCATCCATCTGGTTGAACTCAGGAAAGGTTTATTCCAGGACCATTCTTCCAAATGATGCTTTAGGTAGTGCAATGCGGGAGTGAACCACGGACACAGTCCTGTCTTTCAGGAACCCAGGATTGAAAGGGAGACATTGACTGCACCTGTGCCTGACTGAATAGTGTAATTTTAGATTTGGTTAATGACTCTGAGGAAGATAAAGGTTCCAGGAAGTTGGGGAGTAACTGAAGAACGAGAATGTTGTTTAGGGACATAGACCTTTGCAGAAGGACTCTCTAAGTAGGTGACAGTTCAAGCAGCATAAATACAGATATCACATATATGCTTGCTTGTCCTCCTGCTGGGGGCAGTGGCATCTTCACTAGAAGATGTATTCAGTTGAGACCAGAAATTTTTGTTCCTATACTGCCTTTCTAATATTATTACTTGAAAAAGCCTTCAGGACTTTTCAAATCTGTGTCGATAACCTATTTTAGGCCAAAATACAGCTTTATTTTCACAGCTTCCTTGGGAGAGAACGAGAGTCATCTCTGCTGTTTGTTCAGATTAGTGCACTGACAGGAAGATGGTTTGAGAGCCAACAATGTTCTCGGAGCTAGTCTGTGTAATCTTTGCATGCAGAAAATTTCTACCTTGGAAGACTTCAGTCTGTCTGGGGAGTTAAGACATCACATGAAAGGGGGACAGGACTTGTGTTAAGTTGTGGCAAAGAGCACATATGCTCCCACTTTCAGGAGGGAACTAATTTTTATTGAGTGTTTATTACATGTGATGCCTTATGCAAGGCAATACCCTCTAATCCTTGTAACCACCCGTTAGGATTTGTCCGGCAGTCTCTATTTTATAGTTGACGGAACTGAAAATGACAAAAACCAAAAGAACTGGCAAGCAACAAAGACAGGGCTCCAGCCCGGGCCCAACCAAGAGTTACAGGAAGCAAAATAGAGAGAGAGAGAGAGAGAGATAGGTCAATGGGAAAGGCATCTTGAATCTTACTTTGAAAAAAGTTGTAGGAATGATAAAATTGAAGAGAAAAGAAGCTTTTCTGGTGGTGGGCAACTCGTAGAAGAGACGTTCTTCTGAGATGAATGAGCTCTGATTGAGGAAGAAGAAGATGTCCATTCTCACAGGTCAAATTTCATCAACTCTCCCTGTTGCTTTGTGACTTTAGATTCCCTTTTTTTTATGGGAGGTCTCTTGGCTGTGAGACTTGGGAAGCTCAGGTTTTCATCCCATGTCTGAGTGGAAACCTCAACCTCAAAAAGACTTGTGGTGTCTGGGAGGTGATGGAGGAGTGAAGCTATGTCTCTAACACCTCCACCCATGCCCCTTGCCAGGGCTCCAGGGAGAGTTCAGCCTCCACATTCCCTGAGTCAGGCTCTCCACAGGGCCCCTTGCTCTCTCCAGCCACGTGGGATGGTGAAAGGGGACTTTGCTTCCTCAAGCCAAGAAAACATTCATCATGTTTTCCTTCTGAGCTCATTTTACTGCCCACAGCACTCATCTTTTATGGGGGAGCCTAGCGGCATTTCCCACTTCAGATGGTTCCTTCTCACACGTTCGATTTTATTAGACTCGCCTGCAAGCCCCGCCCAGGCACAGAAAACCAAAGGCGGTTGAATCCTTTTGGTATTATTTTCACCCTGTCAAACCAGAGTGGATATGGGGCTGGAAAAGGATTGCCATGGCAACCTTGAATGGTTCTCATTGTAGGGGGAGTTTGGTACTCCATGACAAGGATTAATGGAGTTCTCCTCTTTCATGCCGTGCATCCTTCCTCAACTGTCTTAAACTGTCTGGAATAGATTCCTTCAAATCTTACCCTTCTAGAACTGATTTCTCATCCTGATGCTCCATCACGGGGTTCCAGGGTAGCAGACTGATTCTGGAAACCAGGCACCTTGCCTTTTGTAGCTCTGATAGCTTCCACACAATGGTTAATTCTCCATTTCAGCTAATAGATGGAAAATGAATGAAAGTTTGGGTCTGGCTGTGTTTATCAGCCAGATCTAGAATTGGTAGATGACCTGTTCTGTTTTCCAGTGATTGGGACTCTGATGACCACTCCCAACTGAAAGGGAAGGAAGAAATAGAGCTTAGCTGAGCGTCGAAGAGAATAGAAACTTATCTGTTAGACACTGGGGATGTTTTAGGAGACCCTCAGTCAATCTTACCTGAGTTAATTTAATCTGATGACCATATCAACCCAGGAGGTAAAGGTTAAGTCTAATGTTTACACACAGATTCTCAGCTGCTCTGTAATACAACCCAGGACAACCAACTTGAGCTCCATTGGAGTTTATTTAATCTAGAGGATAGCTCTCATAAGAGTTTTTTCTTTGTTTCCTAAAACATATAAAGGTTCATAGAATGTAGACTTGGACATTTCTTTAGTTAGGAGAATGTATGTGTGTGTGTGTGTGTGTGTGTGGGGCGCGCGCGCGCTTGCTTATCATATACCAATAAAATACCCTTAAACACCCATCCTGTTTAATTATAAACAATCACTTTATGAAATAATATTGATAGCCTAAATTTTAAATTTATTTTTATTTCTGTGTGTGAGTATTTGCCTGCATGTCCGTATGTACAACACATGTGTGCAGTGCTCACAGAGGCAAGAAGACGGCATTAGATTCCCTGGAACTGGGATACAGGTAGTTGTGAGCTACCATACGGATGCTGGTAGCTGAACTGAACTCCAGCACAAGAGCAGCAAGGGCCCTCCACTGCTGAGTCATCTCCCCAGTCCCAAATTTGATATTATTATTATTATTAGTTATTATTATTTTACATTACTCACATTATGTGTGACAGATACCAATGCTGAAAGAAGACTAAGCATCTTGTTGAAGTCTTGATTTAAAACTTGCACTGTTGATTAATACGAGACTGTTTTGCTTAGGTAAAATGGGTAAAATGATGACAATAGTATGGGTACTTCATGTTATGTGCCTTAAAAACTTCCGTAGTAACAAGAGTCACCTCTCATTCACTTTCATCCAGAAACAGTTTAATCATAAATTCATGTGGATGTCAACTCTGGGCTGTTAGGATCACCCTTTATACAGGGTGTCGTTTCATTTTTTTTTTTTTAGATGACACTTGCTATCCCAAAGCAATAGTGTGGGAAGATGGGCTTGCGGTATACCCCCCCCCCCCCATTGCCCAAAGGTCCAAATTCCTAAATGATTTCTGCAATGAGTTGCTGGAACTGGGTTTTCTCAAACCTTGTGACAGTACTCTAGCCAGTGGCCTCAGGTGTCCCTCAGAAAGCAAACACACAGGGTCAGAAACCTGACCGTAAACCAGCATTTCAGATGGCCTCACCCATTAGCCAATTAGTTTCCTGGGGGGAAAATGCGTCATCTTTTCCCTTAGAAGGGCTCGCAGAAGCAGGTAGGTAAACTAATCCACAATCCATTTCCCATACCCATAGACAGCCGTCTGAGGAGAGTTTCAGTTTTCACCAGCTGGTCCCTCTCCTAAATGCTGGTTTTGTTGGCTTACATACAGTTTTTCATCAAAGTTCCCCAAACTTTACATGTGAAAGGCTCATTCTCCTTAATCATGACCTGAGAAAGGTTTCCTCTACTGTTTAGTACTATAAAAGACTAAGTGGCACATGCCTTTAATCCCAGCACTCAGGAGGCAGAGGCAGATGGATCTCTGTGAGTTCGAAGCCAGCCTAGTCTACAAGAGCTAGTTCCAGGACAGTCAGAACTGTTATGCAGAGAAACCCTGTCTCGGGAAAAAACAAAAGACTAAGGTCCCCGGTAAAATAACCCCAGGAAAGAACAAAGGATCTAGAATTTCTGAAACCACAGGGATGCACTATTCTCCTGGTACTCTTCTTAGGGACATCATGGGTTGTACAACTGAGCAGAGCTGTCACACATGAAGCGCCACTTTGAGACTGGCAAAGACATTATCTGGGGCTCTGTCTCCATACAGGACAGGTTAACGTTTGGTGGTCAGGGAGTATATATAAAGTTGTCCTTTGAGGAACAAATTAATCAGCGTTCCTACAGTGACAATTCTATACGGGTGTATGTCTTACCTAAATGTCAACTCTAGTCGTACTTAATCTTTCATGACAAGGAATACTGAGAACCAAGGGAGTTTCTGCAATAAAATTAATTCACAAGTCTGGAAATGGTTTTTACTTTAACCCATTCACCTAAACCCCCAACCATGGTTTATCAGCATGCACTCATGATCTGTTTTACCCAAGACTTTACTGCTGAGTGATGGTAATAAAGACATAAGTGGGAGCCAATCAGTGAAAGTCTGAAGATCGTGATCTGGTGCAGCTGCAGCCACCATTCACTATTGCAGCGAGGAATGATGCCATAGAAATAGATGTTTACACTATGGGCACACGTGGGCCAGTTTAGAGTTCATGTCAGGCTACCTGGAGATGACATGGCGTAGCTGAAACCAGATTGCTTCCTATTGACCCAGAATAGACTGGGGGCCTACAGACCACATAGAATAAAATGCAGTTATGCTCCAAAGACTTGCAGCAGCCACTGCTGCACCACACTGCATGATTCAGAACCGGGAAATCTCATATCTAATGAAACAACTCCTAATGTTTAGGGAGTGACATCGCTGGCCTAAAGTTAGCAGTCTGGGCAACTAGGCTCTATCAGGTAGGTTCAGGTTTAGCCCCATGAAGAGGCCAGTGAAGCCTGAGAGACTACAGAAAGCACTGTCTGATTCTGGCCATATTCTCAGAATCATAATTATGTCAGAATCCTAAGGAGAAATTGGATCTTGCTTTTTTATCTGAAGAACAATTTTATGGATGACCAGGTCATCTCCACACAAGGAGCCTGATAATGTGAATGTGTGTAGACTCTTAGCCTACGATAGAAAAATCCAAGTGGAGTGCAAAGGTCACTTGTGGGAAGGTGTGAGTCCCACAGGGAACGCCAAATCACAGAAGAGCTAGCTACCCCTGTGAGGGCCAAGTCAAGCAAGATTCAATAGGGGCTGTCAGGCATTTCATAGGCCTGTACTTGAGGTTGTTAGTGGGACCCAGAAATCCAAAATTATGAGTTATTTAACTTGGCTTTCAGTATGACTAGCTCTTTTGTGACTTGGCTGTTCTCGGGGATGTCACACCTTGATTCTATTAGCTTCGCTGTAGAACATTTTTAAGGTGAATTTTATGCTTCCAATGACATAATCTTTTCTGTTTGGAGTAATAGCTAAAGAGGACCCGATAGTCTGGGGCAAGTACATCAAAGCGGTTATCTCTTGGGCTATATTGCTGTGAGCCAAATTCCTCAACAGGTGTGCGGTTTGAATAGGACCTCCTAATGCGAGCACACCGTACCTTTTCTTTCAACCCCCTAAGACCCTGCTCTGAAGTAGGTAATATTAGGCAGGAGCTGAGGGCTTGGTCGATGATGAAATTCCTGTTATCCCAGCTATTACAGAAGCTGCTGCTGGAGATTCACAAGTTCAGAGTCTATCTGGACTACAGAGGGAGGCCAAAGCCAGCTTGGGCAGTTTAACAGATCATGTCTTCCTCTATCCCTCGAAAGAGGTCTGTGGATGCAGCCTGACTGTAGTGGACTATCTTAGCATGTTCAAGACTCTGGGTTCATCCCGAGTACACAAAAGTTAAAAATTACAAGAAAAAGCTAACAGAATAACCCCCAGCTTTAATAAGCATCTATTTTAAAAACGGTTTAATTTATTATTTAAAAATTATGTGCGTGTGTGTTTCCATACACATCAGTGCAGATGACTTCAGGGGCCAGAGGCATCACATCCCCTGGAGAGAGATTTACAAGGGTTGTGAGCTTTCCCATGTGGATGCTGGGAGTTGAACTTGGGTCCCCAGGAGGAGTAATGCATCCCAGAACTGCTCAGCCATTTCTGCAGCCAGAAATGCACACCCATTACTTCCTTCAGCTCTCCTAAACACCCTCTGCAAGAAGCCCAAAGCACAAAGTTAGCAGAATTTTAATGCCGAGATTTTCCATTTGCTCTAAAAGAGGAGTGCTGTTTCCAAAGACTTCCCGAACGCGGGGCGGAGTGCCGCTGTGACGAGAGACGAGAGGCCAGGACGCAGGCCCGAGGTCCAGGTTCACAGACTTGGCTCAGTGAGAAATGAGCAGACTCCTGTAGGGCCCGGGGCAGTGACTCTCAAGGAGTTTAGTCTGCTCAGTTTTACAGATCAGGAGATGACAGAAAGAAACGCGCTCTTACTTGATGCCCAAAGACTTCTCCCTGGAAGCCAAGGTTTTATTAGCATTGTTTTGTTTCAAAAGAAGCTACAGCCTTTGGACAAAATGCGGTGCTTTCTCTTCTGTACTAGAGAAAGCAGTACAAAGGCAAAAAGCCCTGCAACTATTTTTTTTTGTTTTGTTTTTGAGACAAGGTTTCATTGTAGCTTTGGAACCTGTCCTGGATCTAGCTCTTGTAGACCAGGCTGGCCTCGAACTCCCAGAGATCCGCCTGCCTCTGCCTCCAAAGTGCTGGGATTAAAGGCATGCACCACCACCGCCAGGCTCCTGCAACTATTTTTTTTTTTAAGAAGTCTGAGTTTGAGTGCTTGGCTTAATCCTTTATCAACAATAAAACAGGGGTCGTAACCTGTCTTCCAGTTGGTTAAGGGTAAAGTTCATATGCAGCAAAAGCCCTCATCTCTGTGAGGTGACCCAAGAGTTTGTACTTGGGTTTTATGTCCATCTTCATGCCGCAGACAACATTTGCAGCAAGCATTGGCTCAAAAGAGGTCTGGAGGCTAGAGAGGGGGGCATCAGGTGAAGTGATTGGGACATGGGTCTGGAGACCTGATATCATACATTTACAAGGGGTTCATTTCTTTACATCTATTCTTTATTTAAAAAGAAATATAGCATGCATATGGTTCTATTTATTTTTTGTTTGTATTTTTGAGATAGAGTTTCTCTGCAGTTCTGACTGTCCTGGAACTCTGTAGACCATACTGGACTCAAATTCAGAGATCTGCCTGTCTCTGCTTCTTGAGTGCCGGGGTTAAATGCATGTGTCATTACCGCCAGACTATGTATTATTCTATAAGTAGTCTTTTAAGTTAGTTTTATATATTACATAGATAATTTCATATTCTCTTTTGAGACAGAGTGTTATTCTACAGCCTAGGCCATCCTCAAAAACAAAAATCACAGCGTTCTCTTTTAGGCATGAAACTCCATGCTTGGCTAATCTGTGGCAATTTTATCTCTTTCTCTGAAGGCAAATATTTAATTTGCTTTTATTTATTTAGTTAAAATTTTTCAATATAAAATGACTTTTTAAAAAGATTTGCTTATTTCTATTTTTGTGTGTGAGCATTTTGTGTGCATGTTTGCACCCATGTGCACTAAATGTGTGGCCTGGTGCTCTCAAAGGCCAGAAGAAGGTGTCAGACCCCTAAGAACTAGACTTAGAGATGATTGTGGGTCATCATCTCAGTACTGGTAACCAAACTTGAGTCCTATTTAAGAGCAGCAAGTGCTCCTAACCTCTGAGCAATTTCTCTAGCTTCATTAAAAATGATTTCTCAGAGATCTTTCTATATAAGCCAAGCTTGCTTAGAATTCACTATATAGTACAAGAAAACCTTGAACTCATGATCACCCTGACGCTACCTTCGAAGAAGTCCTGAGATTATAGGCATGCGCCACTTTTTCCAAGCTAAAATTTTGAATGTATATTTTAACTGCTTTGTAGACATTATCTTGCCTTAGCTCTGACTCTTTATAGATGAAAGCTACTGGAAAATTATTTGGATTCCGTAGATAGACACGGCTCTTAGCAACTTATCAAGGCTTCTTCAGCCCTCCCATACTCTTAAAATTACTAAGGCTTACCCAACAGCTTCTACCAGCTCCACTTTCCCCCAAAAGGGGTCATTGTGTGAACTTGAGCAGACTCGGCCATGGACAGATTGGAAGAATGCTGCCTCTAATAAACTTTCTTTCTCTTCTACAGACAAACAGGGCAGAGGAAGGCTTCTCTCCTTCTCTTACCATACATAGACTGTTTTAGCTGCAGCTTTTCCTGCCATCTGTGTCATCAAGTTCTTAATCTCAGGACCATTAGTAATTGACACCGTAGCTAAGATCACCGGTGAGTGGTTGGAATCCTGGGATGGGCCAGGAATTTGACCTGTAGATTCTGGGGGATCTGACAAAAGTAGCCTTGTGGTAAATCAATACCTGTGGCAAAAAAGTGGCGACCCCAGCACATAGCTGAGAAGGCACACAGCTTTCCCAGCCTGGAGTTGTCCCATAAATAAGATAAAGTTTCCTGAACTATCTCAGATGATCTGTAGCCATGGTCACTGTTTGCTCAGGGCCCAAGTCTGTCCTATGACTAGAGAGCAGAGCTTCAGGCTTCAGGCTTCCAGCCAGAAAGGGCAGACTGAGGGTCCAACGTTAGCAGACACAATGTGGTACACTTGGGAATAACTGGTCAAATGTTTTAAATAGAGAGTTTCTTTATCCCCCAAAGTTTGGATTTCTAGTATCTCTTGTATAAAAAACAGATTTGGCACAGTCAAAACTTTGTAAGAAGCCACGTGGATCTTCCCTCTTTAGGAAGGTTGTGGGCTTTCCAGGTGGACAGGCTTCATCTGGTCTGTGTCACTGATGTTTATAACCCCTGCTTGAAATGTGATAACACCAACAAGTTGGAAGCTCTGCTTCTTGCTGAGCAGAAGAGTCAACCATAAGCTGAATGTGCACTCTGTGGTAATCAAGCATTTCTTTCTTCATTTAGCAAACAGCATAAATTCTAGTCCCAGTATTTTTCCTAGCAGAGTTGGAACTGCCACCACACAGATTAGGAAACTCAGGCCCAGAGAGGACAGGTAAACCATCCTCGCTTGCTAAGGACAATAGTGGTAGAGTCAGCATTTGGCTGAAATCATTGTATTTCACCACATCAGGTTGGAGGGAGGACAGGGAAAGGGAAATGATGGAATTAAATTAAAATTTCAAAATCTGAAAGTATCACATATTAGAAATAAATTCAAAGAACAGCGTGGATCAAAGAAAGATGCCCTTCAGAAGAAGTACAGGGTATGGTCCTGAGTACCCAGTAAAACTAAGGCCTACAGCACGGCCAGTGGGGCTATAGGCTAAATAGTGGGCATGGGGGTGAAGTTACAGTGAAGATACAGGAGACCTTGTAGCTAGGGAAAATGAGAAATCTTTTGCTGGAATGTCCTGGGGAATATTCACGAAGTCAGGCAGGCATGGAAGTGGAGTAAGCACCTAGGTGTTTGACTCATTCCCTTTCTTCATTAAGGTGTATCTCAACCCTGAAAATCATAACACAGACACAATTCAAAACAAAATCAAGATCCGGGAGCGGTGACCTTGTGTGGTAGGTGTGAGCCCATGAGAAGAATCTGTGTTAGGGTTACGAAGACCTGACTGACGCTTGCCTCATCCTGACTATGTAACCCTAGCCAGTTTTCTTTTATGCATTTTATTTTTTTTCGGTAGTAATTTGATTAGAGTTATATGATTTATATCTGTTATTAAGTGTTTGGACATAGCTGGATAAGCGTGTGAGTTTCATAATAAACTTCCATGGTCTATTATTAAAATTATTGGTAGTCATGGGTATAGTTGTTGGTATCTGAAAGTGGTACATGTAATAAATGGAAGGTGCTTCAGATATCATTCAATTCAAATCTTTTTATTTTGACATTTAATTATGCATCTAATGTGTGTGTTTGTGTAGGAGTTTGTGTGTGTGGATGCAGATATCTATAGAGACCAGAATATGATTCTGACACTCTGGAACTGGAGTTAAAGATAATGAACCTCTCATTGAGGGTGCTGGGAACCAGTCTTAGTAGGTGCTCTTACCCTCTCAGCCATCTCCTCAGACTCTAAATTAAAAAATTCTTTATTTGATTAAATCTGTAGAGGAGATGAGGAAATAATTGGTAGCACTAAGAAATGATAGCTATTGAGAGATCCCATAAAAAATTAGGGTAGACAGATGTCATTGTTTTCAAAATAAGAATTGGAGAAAGAATGCAGCCTTGTCAAGTCCAAGGAATGTTCTGGAATACATTAATGAACAAGATTTGAGAACATTTTTTAAGAACACAGAAATAATTAGCAGGGAGTCAGTCAAGGATTGTTCAGAAAAAGTTGTTCCGAGAAACTACCATGTTGTTTTTTGTCAAAAACTATTATAGCTGTACAGACATAGGGCCACATGTCTATAATCCTAGCTCTTGGGAGCTGAAGGCAAGGCAATTGAAAGCTGGAGACCAGCCTTGGCTACACAACAAGGCTGAAGCCAGTCTAGGCAACACACCAAAAATCTATCTTAAAACATTACCGAATTATAATTGAATAGAAGAATTCTGTGACTTGACTAATTATACAATGTGACACTAATTTTGTGGACAAGTTAGTGAGACATGAAATTCTATAGTAATCTCCTGCAAATTGAGGCATTCCCTCCTGCAGGGCTCAGAGAGACTCATAAGCTAACAAAATATACAAGGATCAGGAACTTCAGAAAGTTACAGGATTCACAAGACCTCTCTCTCCAGGAGCAGGGAAAGAGTATACAATCCTGAGAAACAAAACTTTCTGATTGGTCAAAAGATACATGCAGTTTCTACAGAGAATTCCAAAGCAGCAGATTTTGTGAATCGTCAGTCATGCCGAGGTAGAGGTTTTGATGAATCAGAGCTTTGGGTCTTCATGACTGCAAAATCTCTCACTGACATTCCTATAGGTAACCCAGTAAACTCACTGTTTTTCTAACTTAGACTTGGTTGGGATTTTTTTTTGTCTTTCATTAGTACTTTTATCTATGGTAAAGGGAGATTTGTTCATATATCATCAAGAAAACACGCAGCACATGTGGTTGAATGACAATACAGTTAAAGCTTACAAAATTCAAATACTGACTATGCAGACCAATCTAAATCACCAAGGGACAGTACACTGAAGGCCATATTTGACACACCTACAGCCAGTATACTGAATGACAAAGCACTGAAAGATTTTCTCTAAAATCCAGAACAAGAGAAGGATGTCTGCTTTCACTACTTTTATTGATCTTAGCCCTGCTAGTCCTAGCCACAGAAAATTAGGCAAGAATGAAATAGAAGGAACTTCCACATTGGAAGGGAAAACACTAAATTGTGTTTGTTTGCAAATAAAATGATCTTATATACAGTAAAACCTAGATAACCCATGAAACACATTGTAACCAATAAAGAAATTTAGTAAAATAGTAGAATTAAAAACTCAGCAACTTTCTATATGTAAAAAGTGAGTGAGCTACTGAAAAAGAAATCAATAGAACAGTCGCATATGCAATGGCTACCAAAATTAAGATATATAAGAGTAATATCCACAAGGGAAGTAGAAGATCTTTGCAACAAAAACTAGAAAATGTTGATGAAATAAATTAAAGATTATACAAATACATGAAAAGATATTCTATGTTCATGACTAGAAAGATTTAGTATTTACAGAGGTTAAAAGAAATCCTGATCCATCAAAAATACTCGAGTGTTCTTCACCAAATTAGAATAAATACTCTCTGAAACATATTTGAAAACTTTGAACATTGCGTTTCCATTACTCCCCCCTTTCCTTTAACTCTGCTGTGTCCTCCCCCCGACCTATTGAGCTCAACTAGCATTGCTTCAGTGTACACGTCCCTAGGATGACCACTTGGAATTTGACAACCTGAGAAGGAATCCATCCTCAGAGGAGACCGCTTCTTTCTGTCACACTAGCCATTGATCAACTGTGCCTCTTGATCTAGAGGTAAAACTTTTTGGAATTTTACTCCATGCACTCTGGTGTGTTAACAGCGTAGTCATTATGCAGGCCTCCATCATTCAGGCAATGGATCGATGAGATTTCACAGATGCATTTTCCTGTCATGTCTTGGGCACATTAGCAAGCAGCAGGTAACCCGTTTCTATGGTTCTTCCAATTTTTTTGCTCCTTCTTCTGTGATTTTCCCTAAACCTTATGTGTAGGAGTTGCAGTCTAGATGTGTCAAACGGGATTGGGCACCCAACAGTCACTTCGCCTCTGCATTTTGAGCAGTTGTGGGTTTCTGTGAGAGTCTCCCACTATTACAAAAAGAAGGTTCTTTGATGAGGGGGTGACAGCTACACTTACCTGTGGGGATAAGGATGAATTGTAGGAGGAAATGCCGGGATGGCCTGGAGGTCAGCATACCTGGCACTCTGTGCTCCTAAATAAGAGGCGTGGCATACCATACTCCTGAGCATCCCAGACGTTGGAACACTGACTTCTGAAGTAGCATGCATAGGCAATAGTTGGCTTACAGAGGAGTAGTCTGCACTCTGAACATCTCCTTTCATGTGTTCCTCCCAAACAGAGATCCCGGTGAGATAAATGCTCACTGGCCAACCCAAGGTTATGTGATAACCAATCACAGCTCCCAGGCTGCCACTGGGTAAGCATTTGTTCACCTGTAATGAGGCAGACAGCTCTTTCTGAAATGGTTGCCCCAGTAGTTTATCTCAGCACCATGTACGGGCCCATGGGCATTGTAATATTGTTGGGTGAAGCCCTGGTAATGACAGCAATGAATCTTTGGAATATAGTCAGAAGTTACACTAGTTTATGAAAATGAGAAGAATCTATGTCCTCTCCAGCCACAGGCAGTTGGCTCAGTTCACAGTGCTAGGCACAAAGTCCTTCCCATTGAGCCATATCATGTATCCTGATTTCAGAATGCACTACAAAGTTACAGCAATCAAACAGCATGGAACTGTCATAAAAACTGATATATAGATCAGAGATCCTGAAATAACAGATATTTATAACCAACTGATTATTTTTTAAAAGATACCCTGAGCACACAATGTGAAAAGGGCTTTTTCTGTAATAAATGATGCTGGCAAAACTTACTCACAACAAAATGAATCAAGATCTCTGTCTTTCCCAAGTTAAAAATATCCATTAAAATGGAGCAACCACTTTAATATACTCGTGAAACTGCTAGGAAAGAAACATGGAAGGAATTCTTCAGAACATTGCCTCTGGTGTCATTTTTTTCATATGATTCCTGATACTAGGCAACAGCAAACAGAACGAAGAGACAACTTTCAGAGTGGGAGAAATTACTTTCAGACTATTCATGGACCAGGGCTTGATGTTCAGAATATGTAAATAACTTAATTTAATGTCAGAAAAGAAGGAGTAATTCTGTTACTTGTGTCCTGAAGCAGTGAGTTCAGTTCTATGTGGAAATGGCTAGATTAGCATGCGGGACTCAGTCAGACTATGTGGAAACAGCAGTGCTGGGTCACTGTTAGTGGTTATGGTCATGGATAGACACATTTATGCTTGATACTGTGTTTTTCATATCAACCTAACATATACAGCCTTGTTGGGAATGGTGATGACAGCTTTCAAATCTCAGTGATGTAATATAATATATTATCATTGCCTATCCTACACACACTATAGATCAGGGGACTGAGGGGGGGGGTGAAGGAGCCAGTCATACAAAAACTACTTTTTTATTTTGTGGTTCTTCCCTTTGGTGTCCTTGGAGCTGTTTCTATTGAACAGGCTCAGGACAGTCAATCTGAAAGTGGTGTGCACCACACCTGCTCCCATTTCATTACCTACAGCTCGGCCACATGGCTTTTCTGAAGGGCAGGAATCTGGACCAACTCCAGTTGTATGTTCAAGAGGATGGATGAAGCCAATGTACTGGAAGAACTCACAATTGCAAGTATTTCTTTTAATATCTAATGTGTACCTACAAGGTAAATAGTACAACTCACTCCTGTTGAAGGGAAAACAGTTTCAGGTAGGCACAGTCCAAACCTGTGTGTTATACTTAAAAACAATGATAACAAGAAACATACCTAAACATAATAAAGGCAATATACAGCAAGTTGATGGCCAACATCAAATTAAATGGAGAGAAACTCAAAGCGATTCAACTAAAATCAAGGACAAGACAAGGGTGTCCACCCTCTCTATATCTATTAAATATAGTACTTGAGGTTCTTGCTGGAGCAATAAGACAACAAAAGGAGATCAAGGGGATACTAATTGGAAAGAAAGAAGTCAAACTTTCACTATTTGTAGATAAAATGATAGTATACATAAGTGACCCCAAAAATTCTACCAGGGAACTCCTACAGCTATAAACACCTTCAGTAATATAGTTGGATTCAAGGTTAAAAAAAAAGTCAGCAGCCCTCCTATAAACAAATGATAAATGGGCTGAGAAAGAAGTCAGAGAAACAACACTGTTTACAACAGCCACAAATATATACAATATCTTGGGATAACTCTGACCAAATAAGTAAAAGACCTGTATGACAAGAACTTTAAGTCTTTGAAGAAAAAAATCAGGGAAGGGGACACAAAATGGAAAGATCTCCTATGCTCTTTGATAGGTAGGATTAACACAGTAAAAGTGACAATCTTATCAAAAGCAATCCACAGACTCAATGCAACACCTATCAAAATCCCAATGCAATTTTTCACAGACCTCAAAAAAACAATACTCAGCTTCATATGGGAGAACAAAAAACCCAGGATAGCCAAAACAATCCTGTACAATAAAGGGTCTTCTGGAGGTATCACCCTTCCTAACATCAAGCTCTACTGTAGAGCTATAGTAATTAAAACATCGTTATATTAGCATACAAACAGACAGGTGGATTAATGGAACAGAATAGAAGATCCTAACGAATGCACACATATATGAACACCTGATTTTTGACAAAGAGTCCCAAAATATACAAAGAAAAAAAACCATCTTCAACAATATGTGCTGGCATAACTGGATGGCAGCATGGGGAAGAATGCAAATAGATCCTTATCTACGGTCCTGCCCAAAACTCAACTCAAAGGGGATTAAAGACCGCAATATAAATCCAGTTACACTGAAGCTGATAAAAGAGAAAGTGAGAAATAGCCTTAAATACATTGGTACAGGAGACCACTTTTTGAATATAACACCAGTAGCACAGACACTGAGATCTACAATTAATAAATAAGAACTCTTGAAAAGCTTCTGTACAGCAAAGGACATGGTCAATAGGACAAAGGGAAGCCTAAAGAATGGGAAAAGATCTTCACCAATCCCAGATTGGACAGAAAACTGGTATCTAAAATACATAAAGAACTCAAGAAACTAGACATCAAAATGCTAAATAATGTTATTAAAATGGGGTACAGATTTAATAGAGATTTCTCAATTAGAAGACTCTCAAATGGCTGAGATACATTTAAAATAAGTGTTCAACATCCTTAGCTATCAAGAAAATAGAAATCAAAATGACTCTGAAAACACCATCTTACACCTGTCAGAAATGCCAGGATCAAAAACACTGATGGCAATCTATGCTGGAGAGGATGTGGAATAAGGGGAACACTCCTCCTCTGCTGATATGAGTCCCAATTTGTATAGCCACTTTGACCAACAGTATGGCAAGTTTCTCAGAAAACTGGCTATCAATCTAACTCAAGACCCAGTGATACCACTCTTAGGCATAATAGCCAAAAGATGCTCAATGATACCACAAGGACACTTACTCAGCTTTGTTCATAGCAGCATTATTTGTAACAGCCAGATGCCTCTCAACCAAAGAATGGATAAAGAAAATGTGGTATATCTACACAATGGAGTATTACTCAGTGGAAAAAAGATGACATCATGGGATTTGCAGGCAAATGGATGGAACTAGAAGATACCATCCTGAGTGAGGTAACCCAAACTCAGAAAGACAAATATGTACTCACTCATGAGTACATATATTTAGATATTAGATGAAAAGCAAAGGATAACCAGTTACAATCCCTAGCCCCAGAGAAACTAGGTAATAAGGAGGACCCTAAGAGGGATGCATGGATCTTCCTGGGAAGAGAAAATGGATGAGATGTCCTGAGTAAATTGGGAGTGAGGGGGAAGTAGAGGAGAAGGGATGGTAGGTTGGCAACATGAGGGATCAGGATGATCAAGTTGGGAGTGGGATGGATGGGGAGAGTAACGAAATTGATATCTTGATGGGGGTATTAATGGTGTTAGGGAGAAATTTGGTGTCAGGGAAACTCCCAGGGACTCACAAAGGATGACCCCAGCCAAGACTCCTAACAATAGTGGAGAGGGTGCCTGAACTGACCTTCCCTGGAATCAGATTGGTGACTACCCTAATTGTCATCATAGAGCCTTTATCCTGTAACTGATGGAAGCACATGCAGAGATCCAAGGTAATCACTGGGCTAATCTCGGGGAGTCCAGTTGAAGAGACGGTGGAGGGATTTTATGAAGAATGGGGGGCTCAAGATCATGACTGGGAAACCCCCAGAGACAGCTGACCTGAGCTTGTGTGAACTCACGGACTCTGAGTGGACAGCTAGGGAGCCAACATGGGACAGACGTAAACCCTCTGCATCTGGATGACAGTGTGTAGCTGGGTCTTTTGTGGGCCTCCTAGCACTGGGACCAGGACTTGTCCCTGGTGTATGAGCTGGCTCTTTGGGACCTATTCCCTACGGTGGGATACCTTGCTTGGTCTTGATGCAGGGGAGAGGAACTTGGTCCTGCCTCAACTTGATATGCCATGCTTTGCTGATTTTCCACGGGAGGCTGTTCCCCATCTGAATGGAGATGGAGGGGTGGATGGGGGAGGATAGGAAGGAGGCTGGTGGGAGAAGTAAAGGGATGAGAGGAGGGAGGGGAAACTGTGGTTGGTATGTAAAACAAATAAAAAGGGAATAACAATAATAATAAAATGATAGCAAGTTATATGCTTCAAAATGAAGGTGCCTTTATAAATATCATGTGCTTTTATATATATGAAATGGACCTTTAATAGAGAACTGCCAATAGAACTGTGTATGATTTCATAAGCATGTGATGAATACATGCTATAATAATACCTTTGACCTTATTGAAGCATTTGACTTTAAACTTTGTGTGAAGAAACGATTTTCTGAAGGGAGGAGCTAGTGCAGAGTAAGAATTTTTCTTGTTATTGTTGAGGGAACGCAAGCAAGCTGGGTAGAAGATTCGGTCCTCCGATGGGAAATAAAACGGCATCATGCCTTTAAACCTTTTCTCATTGGCATTCATTTCTTCACTTGGCATCCTGCATGGAAATAGTCTGACAAATTTACCATGCAAACACAATAAAATGTCTAAATAGGGTAGGGTGTGTAAGTGTGAATTTGTGGAGGTGGAGGCAGAGAGGAAGTAGAAAATAAAAAAACCTGCCCAGGACTGGCTCTTAAGAATGAGCATAGCCATGTGTAAAAAGAAGAAAATTGGTCTTATTTTATTGTTTTCAACCAGATTAACCTTACTTCCTTTTCAGGTCTACATTTAATTAGCAAGCCTGATCTATTGTGCATAGTGCATTTTTTGCAAATAATTTATGCTTGTAAATGGATTTTGCTTTTTATTCAAAGTGACATAGTATAAATTCCCCTATACTTATTGTTATAATAATAATAATAATAATACCAATTGATTTAATTCATCTTCCTTAGTTAAGTATTAAAAAAATGAAAGTCAAATTTTGATCTCCTCCTAAGACTTAAAGCCCTGCATAGGGAAATTTGGGTTACTGAAAAATGGATATTACAAATAATTTTTGTTTCCAAAATGTACACTATAATCTTATTTGGATGTGAACAACAAAGAAAATTTATTTAAAAATTGTCTTATTTGGAGTTCTTCTCCATAGGATCAGGTAACTCATTTCCTTTCTCTCTGCACACATCTGCTTACTCTTGATTAAGAAACTTCATGATTTCGTGTGATCTCTTTCTCCATCCCATAAACGCTGGCAGAGATGATGTAACTTGAGCTCCAGAGACTCTGAAAAAGCTTAAGAAGAAGTGTTGGGAGCAGGGAAAAGGCCTCCACCTGACAGAACAGTTCCCTAATGTTTTCTGTGACTTGTTTGAAGCGTTTGCTAATGTTCCGGGAGCCCAGGTATCCTGGAAACAGGCAGAGAGCACAGGCTACAGTTTCAGTTCTGCCTTTCTTAACATTATGAAAATGTGGGCAAGTGCCTCAGACTTTCTGTTTTAGTTTTCATCTTTTAAGAAAAGGGGCAGTAAGATCAGCTACCTCATCCCCACCCATTTCCCAGCAATGCATTAGCATTGCAATGTATGGGAAAGTTCTTTCTTCCCCAGTCCCTTCATCGTCTCATTCCCGCTTGTTTCCTTGAAAATTATTTCATGGCCCATGATAAGCGATGGAGACTTACCTTTTTCAGAGTTTCCTTTGGAGCACCTCTAAGCCTCACAGCTGGGGGCTATGGTGGCATGTTGACCTGGATCCTGGAGCTGAGCAATGGCAGCAGCTTTCTCAAGAACGTTTTCACTTCTTTAGAGAGACAGGACCAAAGGCTGTGCAGCAGACAGACTTCCTGTTCCAGACCAGTTATAATTGCAAGTTTCAACACATATCCATCTGCTGGTGAACAAAGCACCCACTCAAGAGACATTTTCTTTACATTAAAGGCTGATGTTGGGCTAAATAAATTCCTTGCAAGTAAGAATGGATGGGGTGGATTTTTATTTATTTATTTTATTATTATTATTATTTTTTGCCACTGACTCAATGTGAAGTCAGATGTGATGGCCATGAAAATGTATACCACAGACCAGCAAACTCAGGCAGAAGAGAGCAAGCAGTTAGCTACCGACCTTTGCAAACACAGTCTGTGTTGAAAGCTTACACCTCCAGTGAGCTGCTCCAATGAGGAAGGATGCTGAGAAACTAAGGCAAGAGCATTCTGGGAGATGCGGGGCTCCTCTGAGAGATGACTGGCAGGCTCACGAATTCCCCAGTGCCTCTTCCAAATCTTCCTTAGAGGGCACAGTGCTCTAAGACACTTCTGCTCAACTTCCTGTTCCTCCCCCAGTTAGCATCAGACTTCCTGGGTTATTGACTCTCATTTGACTTATATAGGCATAAGTCACACATATCTAATCTGAGCTTAACTTTGATTTTCACTGGACCCAGAAGAAAATATTGGAAAGGCTTTTTGAACCTCTTGGCTTTAATGTGTATACTTTATAAACTGGAAAACACAAAGAAAGGAGGGAAGAAAGGTGCGCTCACAGCTGTGAGCTCACAGTGTGAGAAATCAACAAATGTGTATACTAACATCTGCAGGGCCCGGGTTGGAAGCAAGTCTTTCCTAGCTTCAAGGGTTTGTCTTCTCTCTCTATCTCTCGTGTATCTGAATGCTTTACCATGAAGATCAAACGAGAATATCAACGTGAAGCCCACTGGAAATGTAAGAACACTCCTCTAAAGCCAGAGTGTGGTGGTTGGGTTACACCAAGGGCCATGATGTAATATCAAGACCACTGGACAACAGAAATGTAGGGTCCCTTGCTCAAATTGATCAAAAGTTTCAAGATGATAGTAGCAGAGGATCAAATCAAGTGTGAGATGGCCTAAGTGTATGACTCATGAAGCCAGTCTTGGTAACAGCAGAATTATTGGCACAAGGGCAAACAAGTTGAACTTGGAAAAAAATTTTTGGCAGAATAAGTTATAAAAAGAAAGATATTAATCCTGCCTCAAAAAAACCAAAAAAAAAAAAGATATTATTCAAGAAATAATGTAGGAAAGAAATTCCTGTATTTGTGAGACTTGGTGCCACAGAAGCTAGCTCTGGCTTTGCAGCTGTTGTCATTTGTGTTATTTAATAGGTGACTTTTGAGTTATTGGGAAGCAGAATGTTTCTGAGAAAGCATGCAGAGAGGCCTGGGATGTGCCTACGCCAGTTTCTTACCAGCCTGTGTGTTTATAGCAACATCTGGGCTTTCTGCTCAGAGTGTCGGCTGTTGGAAACACAACACCCCACCGCTTTCCCTGACAAGCTATATCCAGCAATAGCCGTCGGTTTTCAGGCGGCTTGCTCTCAGCGCTTCTGTCTTTAAGCTTGAAGAAACACTGGTTTTGGCCCAGAAGAAACCCACAAACTGACACACGTTTTGTTTGACCAGGTGACGCTGTGATATTTTGCAGGCTTCGGATTCAAGCCAGCCTCCTAAAGGCAGCTTGGATGAGGTACGGTCAAGGTACATTAAGCTGCACCAGTGACCAGTATGATTCCGCCTAAGGGCAGGGCTATTGAGGGTTGGATCAAATATCCATTTGTCTGGAAAATCTTTTGTGAGTCACAAGGAAGGCCGTGGGGCGCACATATACACCCTCCCGCCCCCAGTGCAGCCCCTTTCCAGGGAGCAGACGGATCCTCTTAGACTGGGCAGGGAAATTCATCAGTGCTGTCCTCTTTCCTGCTTGGGTTTGACCCTCCACTTTGAGCTTTTGACATGGGCACGAAGAGACGCTCTATCATTTCATGGCATGAAAGCTGGTGACAACTTGAAGGAAAACAGTCATGAATCTTGACCTTCTTAAGCGGTATGGCCTCGGTTGTCTGCTTGTATGCCTTTGGGCATTCTAGCGCCACTCCCGTCTCTCACCACGTCCTCGTTCGTTCTTAGCTCTCAGTGGTGCTGAGCCTCCAGATGTATTACCCAAGGGGGTATCCTGCTTTGGGTATCTTTGGGTACTATTATTCCGAGGAGCTCACAAGAAAAGCGGTGTAGTAGGAATGGTGTCCTCTTAAGTTGTTATCCATGAATAATTGACTGAAAAGGGCACGCTGTACCATCTTAAAAAAGGTAAAAAAATAAAAAGGTAAAGAATAATTGCTTCAGATGAACTGGGGCACCTGCGCATCCTGCTCTGAGGACACAACCTTGCTTCTGGGACAGGCTGGGCAGGAGAGTTTTGAAGCACCAGGCTTGTAGGAAGACAGAGATACTGATGATGCCTTCTGTGACTCAGGAGACGTCACGGTAAAGTTTGTAACTGATGCCGACTCTGTGGCCAGAGAGTGAGGAGGACTTGGGAAGCTCACTGGCAGACATGCTCTGTGTCTAGAGAGTGAGGAGGACTGGGGGAGCTCACTGGCTGACACTCTGATCCAGAGAACAAGGAGAACTGGGGAAGCTCACTGGCAGATACTCTCTGTGTCCAGAGAACAAGGAGGACTGGGGAAGCTCACTGGCAGATGCTCTCTGTGTCCAGAGAGCAAGGAGGACT
>NC_022022.1:7201632-7202735 GCF_000317375.1 Microtus ochrogaster
TCTGTGTCCAGAGAGCAAGGAGGACTGGGGAAGCTCACTGGCAGATGCTCTCTGTGTCCAGAGAGCAAGGAGGACTTGGGAAGCTCACTGGCAGACACTCTCTGATCCAGAGAGCAAGGAGAACTGGGGAAGCTCACTGGCAGATACTCTCTGTGTCCAGAGAGCAAGGAGGACTCAGGAAGCTCACTGGCAGATTCTCTCTGTGTCCAGAGAGCAAGGAGGACTTGGAAAGCTCACTGACAGA
The DNA here is from genome assembly GCF_000317375.1 of Microtus ochrogaster. NCBI lineage: Eukaryota > Metazoa > Chordata > Mammalia > Rodentia > Cricetidae > Microtus > Microtus ochrogaster. The sequence continues at coordinate 7,201,877 of NC_022022.1, forward strand.
GCTACAGGCAGCCACTGGCAGCACATGCGGGAGTGGCACTACCATCCTCAGGCAGGGCTTTTGTGTTACTCAGACCACCTGTAAGTAGGCAAGAAAGGTGTTCCCCAGGGGCATGAGGGCTCGGTGTGAGGGCCAGGACTTACTGTGAAAACATGCATTTCGTCAAATGTTTCTTTGGCATTTAATGAGATATTCATGTGGTTTTTATTTTTCAGCTTGTTTATATGGTGGATTATGTTGACAGATTTTCATATGTTGAACTATCCCTGCATCTGTGGGATGAAGCCAACTTGGTCATGGTGGATGATGATTCTGATGTGTTATACAACATCCCTTCATGATAAAGGTCTTGGAGAGAGCAGGGATACAAGAAACATACCTAAATATAATTAAGGCAATATACAACAAACCAACAGCCAACATCAAACTAAATGGAGAGAAACTCCCAGCGATTCCACAATATAGTTCTTGAGGTCCTTGCTAGAGCAATAAGACACCAAAGGGAGATCAAGGGGATACAAATTAGAAAAGAAGAAGTCAAGCTCTCACTGTTTGCTGATGATATGATACTTTACATAAGGGATCCCAAAAATTCTACCAAGGAATTTCTACAGCTCATAACACTTTCAGCAATGTATCAGGATACAAGATTAACTCAAGAAAATTAGTAGCCCTCCTGTACACAGATGATTAAAGGGCTGGGGAAGAAATCAGAAAATCAACACCCTTCACAATAGCCACAAATAGCATAAAATATTTTGGAGTAACTCTAACCAAACAAGTGGAAGACTTGTATGACAAGAACTTTAAATCTTTGAAGAAAGAAATTGAAGAAGACACCAGAAAGTGGAAAGACCTC
>NC_022022.1:7203415-7216772 GCF_000317375.1 Microtus ochrogaster
CCTACAGAATGGGAAAAGATCTTCACTAACCCCACATCAGACAGAGGTCTGATCTCCAAAATATACAAAGAACTTAAGAAATTGGACACCAAAAGATCACATAATCCAATAAAAAATGGAGTACAGACATAAACAGAGAACTCTCAACAGAGGAATCTAAAATGGATGAAAGACACTTAAGGAAATGCTCAACATCCTTAGTCATCAGAGAAATGCAAATCAAAACAAACCTGAGAGTCCATCTTACACCTCTAAGAATGGCCAGGATCAAAAACACTGATGACAACTTATGCTGGAGAGGTTGTGGGGAAAAGGAAACACTTCTGCATTGCTGGTGGGAATGCAAGCTGGTACAACCCCTTTAGATGTCAGTGTGGTGAGTTTTCAGAAAATTAGGAAACAACCTTCCTCAAGACCCAATAATGCCACTTTTGGGTATATATCCAAAGGATGCTCAATCATGTCACAAGTACATATGTTCAACTATGTAGCAGCTTTGTTTGTCATAGTCAGAACCTGGAAACAACCTAAATGCTCATTGATCGAAGAATAGATAAAAAAATGTAGTACATTTACACAATGGAGTCCTACACAGAAGAAAAAAAATAGCAACAGCTTGAATTTTGCAGGAAAATGGATGGAACTAGAAAACATTATTTTGAGTGAGGTAACACAGACCCAGAAAGACAAATATCATATGTACTCACTCATAAGTGGTTTTTAAACATAAAGCAAAGAAAACCAGCCTACAACTCACAATCACAGAGAACCTATACAACAATGAGGACCCTAAGAGAGGCATACATGGATCTAATCTACATGGGAAGTAGAAAAGGACACAATCTCTTGAGTAAATTGGGAGCATGGGGACCATGGGAGAGGGTTGAAGAGGAGGGGAGAGAAAAGGAGGGGAGCAGTGAAAAATGTATAGTTCAATAAAATCAATACAATAAGAAAAAAAAGAACTTCCTTGTGTCTAATGAGAAGGGGAACTGTTTCAAATTCAGACTTTCTGGGAGTACCATTTCTCTGATAGGTCATTTAGCCTGGTTTTGATGAGGCTATTGCTTGTTGCCTAGCTGGTTGGGTCTTTATCAGTTAATTTAGATGTCTTAGACTTTATCTGAGTGCCTGTTTGAGGCCTATATGGTACAGTGTCCATTTCTACTTCTGTATGGCACATGCATATCTGCTATATATCCTCTGTGTTTGGTACTATATCTAAATATTACTGGGTGGACAAATTAAATTTCTTTACAAAGAAAAAAAGAATTATTTAACACACAGTTATGGAGGCTGAAAATCCAGATAATACCAGTTCTGGTAAATGCTGGTGTTGGTGGGCAGGACTGAGAGACCCCATGTGGTGTGGGAGGTTCTTCTGTCTACGTGTTGCTTTTATTAGTTAATAAATAAAAAAAGTGGCTTGACCTATAGCATGGGAGGAGGAAGACAGAGTTAGAGAGAAACTGTGGAGTGGCTGGAGGTAGACACTGGGAAATTTACCTGGTAAGCCACAGCCACGTGGCCATATACAAATTAATAGAAATGGGTTAAACTAACATGTAAGAGTTAGCCCAATAAGAAGCTAGGGCTAATGGACCAAGCAGTGATTTAATTAATACAGTTTCTGTGTGATTATTTCGGGTCTAAGCTAGCCGGGTGGCTGGGAACCAACTAGCAGCCTTCTCCAACACCCATGTGAGAGAGAAAGCTGCAACACAGGAAGCTACAAGGGCTGGGATCCACAGTAACTTTTGAGGGCAGGCCTACAATTAACTTAAGTACTTTATTTTAGGGGTTGGAGCAATGGTTCAGCAGTGTGAGCACTGGTTTCTCTTCCAGAGGACCCAGGTCCAATTCCCAGTGTCCACTTGGTAGCTCGCACCTCTCTATGAGTCCAGCTCCAGGGACTCCAGCATCCTCACACAGACATGCATGCAGGCAAAATATCAATACCCATCATTGCCACGCTGAAAACTGAGCTTCTAACACATTCAGTGGTGATGGGGGCATTTAAAAACATCCTAAGTGTGGCATCATTCAGCTTCATAAATCTCTGAAGTATGATCTGCTTTCTCCGACTCTCAATCCAGGACCCCAACAGAAGGAGCTCTACTGAAGGCCACAGCCTTCAGCTCTGTGCCACCCACTAATTCATGATTTAGATACAACAGTGTTCCAGCAAAGCTTTTCATCATTGGGTGACTAATATGAGCACAATTTTTCTACACTTGTAAATTGTCCTTTGACCAACTGGGGAGGTTAGGCTGTATACAACCAAGGAGGCCACCAAGTCCTCCAGGTCTGCAGGGATTATTTTCTCAAACCTCTATGTGTCTGTACAAGAAGCTAAGTGATCCCAGATCCTCCAGCATTCAGCCATCCTTCTGTTTTTCTCAAAATAATAGAGGAAGGGCCATTATAGAGGGAGGGCCAGGCTGCAGCATCCTTCCGCAGTGACTTATAGTTGTACTCCTAAAAGCACGTTAATAATTGCCCCATGTAAACCCTAAAGCTATCCTCTGAGTTTGAAAGTTCAAGGGTTTTATTTTGAAGATCTGGGGTTCAGAGAACTCTCTCGTTTCTTCTGGTGTCTTCTGCAGTGCTATTGATAGAGTCATAGCTTGAACCCAGCTCTCCTCATGTTTGTTTCAGTCTGGGCATTTTGACCTTGGCAAATGGCTCACCAGGCAGCAGCATTTTGGAAGTTCAACGTGTACGTGGCCCATCTGGGAGGAAGCATGGTGGATGTGCCTCATCACTTGAGGCTGAGGTAGTGTGTTGTCTCCATGAATGAAGGCCTCTCTCCCTTTTCCTTAAGAGGACTAGTTGACCATTATATTGGGCTCAATAGTGTCTTCAGATTCAAGTGTGACTTCGGACATAGCATCTTCGCTAAGTTAGTTAAGATGATGTCACACTACAGTCTCGGGCTCTCAACCAGTATGACTGCTCCCTTGTGAAAAGAGATGAGATGGCGCTAGGGAGATGGCACAGCAGCCAAGAGTGTTTGCTGCTCAGGTTTAGCCTCAAGAGCCCACATCCAGCAGCTCACAACCACCAGTAACTCAAGATCCAGAGGATTCAGTGCCTCTACCTTCTCTGGGACACATATACACACGCACATGCACATTCTCTCTCTCTCTCTCTCTCTCTCTCTCTCTCTCTCTCTCTCTCTCACACACACACACACACACACATACACACACACACACAATTAAAACATTGTTTGTGTCTCAAAGAGACACGGACACACAGAGAATGCCATGTGACTGGAGATAGAGAATGCAGTGTTGTATCTATAAGCCGCGACGCTCCGTGGTCTGCTCACAAGCACCAACATCTGGGAGCACTGCATGGGACACACTCTTCCCCAAGGGCACAGCCGACCTTCCTGACACCTTAATATGGACTTTGGATTTGTGAAGCTTGAGAAAACAAATAAATTCCTATTGGTTTAAGCTAATTAGTTTGTAGTACAGCAATCCCACTGCAATTGATGTAGTCATATTTTGCACCAGCACTCTCCAACAGAAATACAACGTGTTTTTAAATATTGTAGTATCTGTATTACAAATATTGCAAATCTACATTACAATATTACAGTTGCAGCAGTAACCTTAATTTTACCGAGCATGAACTGCCATCATTTTAACATGGAACCAATGTAAACATAATAAGATTATGCTTTATGATAGGTTTTGTGTCTAGTCTGTGAATCCAATGTGCATTTTACAAGCACAGTACCTCTTGAATCTCTTAGTCATTCTAGGTCCTCAAATGTCTGTCACACATGACTAGGGGCTTCCATCCTGGATAATGTCACATTGGAGCTCCTTGTTGCAATGTCTTATTAGCATTCCTTTGTGGCTTCAGTGAGGTCAGAAGAGAGAGTAAGAAGGAAGGCTGTTTCTCTCTCTCTAGGTATACTTTGCTGTCCTCTCTAAATGTCTATTGATTTGTGTTAAGCATATACCCATTACTTCTTTACCAAGGTCCACACCTACCCCCACCCCCACCCTGCATAGCTGAGATACATAAAAATGGGAAAAAATTCTATTTCAGATTGGCTTGACCAACTCTTTCTTTAGCTCTCTTTCAGGGACAGTCTCCTGGCTCACTAGCTGCCCTTGAATGTCCATCTACTGAAACATGTATGCAGACACACATTTCCCTTTCCTTGCTGCAGGGAGTGAGGCAGCCAATTTGGGCTTGGATCTGACACTGACAGATTCTCACGTTGTTTCCAAAGAGATGCCCAAGACCAAATGTTACAAAGACAAACCATATGGGAACCCTGGCACTTGGGGCCATTAATAGGAATTTCTGAATGACTGTGATTGATGGTGCCTCTCTTACAAGTCCAAGATCAATGAAAAGGCATCCTGATCTTTTGAACTCTCTTGTTTTATCTTGGATCCCTTTCCTGTACCATGAGACCCATTTCTGCGGTGCCTGAAGGCATCGGGGCCCCTGCGCTGGATTTCCTATCTGTGCCCTTGCCAACCAGTCTGTCGGTGGAATGGTGGAGGGCAAGGACCTTGGAAAACAGAGTTCTCATCATGAGGCTCAATGCCAAATCAGACCTTTCAAGATGAGAATTCTACAGCCTGCCTAGAAAAGGCCACATTCCAAATTAACCTCAATTGCCTTGATAAGGACTAGTGGGAAAGAGTACTAAGGAAACACTGTGTTCCTGAGCCTGCTTCTGTATTCTCGCTTACCTGGTACAAGAAGATGCTCTTCCCTCCTTCTGTGATACTGCACCAGGTTCTGAAGGAAAGAGTGACAGAGAATTTACCTTTCTTTGAAGTCCTGAGTTTCTCCCCATATCTGAAACTCCTCTTATGAAAATAAATAGAGGGTTGGATTTTTCATTAATATAAACTTTCTGGAACCCACAATGGCCTTATCTGGTGAACTGGCAGAAAGAAACAATTATGAGCTAGAAAGGAGGCAGTCAGGTTGAAGCGAACACTTCATGATGTTGGATAAAGGCAGTAAAGTGTCTTTTTTTCTCCTCTGTGTGTTTCTCAGAAAGTCACACTAACGCTTGATGAAGGTAGTTATGGGTAAAAATGAGCCTGGGGGTCCGTGGTATCCAATTATCTTCTTCTCACTTTCATAACACAGAGAAGCATACTGCATATGCTAAGAAATGATAGAGAAATCCTAAATCAATTTAAGCAGAGAATCGTGTTTCTGTGTGATACCTCATACTTCCGACAGAAGTATGCACTTTTTTTTTTTTTTTTTTTAGTTTTTTCAAGACAGGGTTTCTCTGTAGCTTTGGAGCCTGTCCTGGCACTAGCTCTTGTAGACCAGGCTGGCCTCGAACTCACAGAGATCCACCTGCCTCTGCCTCCCGAGTGCTGGGATTAAAGGCGTGCGCCACCACCACCCGGCCAAGTATGTACTTCTTGGCCTATGTCAAATCTAAGACACACCTCGTACATCTTGGTCTCTACCCTGGTCATCAAGGATCCTATTTTCCCTCTGTTTCATATTGTAGTCTCAGGGTCTGTATCTGTGATGCTCTTGCACAGCAGAGTGTGGGGAGATAGAACCCTGAGCCAGCGAAGCAGGACACCAGGACGCATCATCATGTGGATTGTGCTTTGCTGGAAAGGGTACTGTTCCCATTGACTATGGTGTTAAAGTTGTCCCTGGCAGTTGTGTAACAGAGTGGCAATGGAGTGTAGACTCAGTTCTCAGAGGAGCTCACTCCACCTCACCCATTCTTTGCTTTGTGGACAGCTATGGTTCTCCTTTGGTGGTAGCTGTAGGACCATGGAACTGAAAGTTCAGTTGTCAGATGCAGTGGGGATGTGATTGAGGAAGAGTTAAGGAACATATTGTCAAAGGAGTTGATATCAGAAGTGGGCCTTGAGGGTGGTGAAAGGCTTGGCGGAGGATGTTGAGAGCAAGCATATGAGCACATGCATCTTTAGAAGCAGTGGTACATCTTGCCTCTCATGGCCATGGTGCTTAGGACACATGCAGGGGAAGCAGTGCCCAGGCGAGGGTACCCAGCGTATTCTTCATGGTTCATAAGGGAGCAAACAAGCTTAGCTTTACTTGAGGATACACAGCTGTAGAATGTAAAGGACCTGGCAGAGCTTAGTGCTTGGTAGAATGGTGTGAGCCCTTTGGAATTCTGCCTTGGACAATTACCAAATTTGGTTTCCCTTTTCAGTTTTTAATTGTGTGTATGTGTGTGTGTTTGTGTGTGTGTATGCATGCATGTGTTCATGTGTGTGCATTTAATTACTAAACTGAGTATTTTGTGGGCAACTTAATCCATCTGTTTCTGAGTCTTCCACACTTTTCAAACCTTTTGTAAGTGGTGGGGTAGCCAACCAGCCTTTAGAACCATTTACATAAGACTTTTAAGCCTGTTTACTCTGAAGCAGGAAGCAACTATTTTTGCCAGCAAAGTTTCTGAGCTGTGTTGTGAGCTCTCCTGCAGGGTATTTTGCCAGCTCCACAGGCTCCACACCTAGCAAAGAGTCTCTGTATTCTAGACTAAAAACTGCCAGTGTTCCCCCCAGTTCTGTGACTTTATGGATAGAATGGATGCAGGATTTTTTTCTTTTTCTTTTTGGTCTTTATCTAAGTGGTCCTTATATCTCTGGTGTTGATTGATTGACACTACCACTCGCTAAAAGCCCCGGAGGATATGAGTTCAGGACACAGCTTTTAAACATACCCTCCAAATCAGATTTCTCCAAATAAGCAAAGCCCCAGGGACAAGGGTATCCCCATTTGGAGGGTAGCTGCACCTCTGATTTCTTGTTGGCTATGCTGTCAGGAGCTCTCACTTACCTTAGAATCTACAGTGTCCGCTGTATAAGGTGAGTGCTCATCAAATGGGTATTAACTTCCTTCTGGCTGAGGGGCCAGGGTGGAAAACAGAACCACAGGGTTTTTTTTTTTTGTTTTTTTGTTTTTTGTTAACTAGAATGAATTAAACTTTTTGTAACATTCTCAAGAGATCTGTCTGTATATATAATAAAGCATGTCTCAGTTCCTTGAGACAAGTTTACTTCTATTACACCCAGAGAAAAACTTGGTGCTTTAAGTGAAGTGCAGTTTGCTTGCCAGAATCTCAGGTGGTTTAATTTTGATGAGGGGTGGTGGATGGACTTGGAAAATATAGCTGCTTTTCCTGAGCAAAGTGCCAACCTGTTTGGATTGGTTCACAGCCAGTCTTAAAGCTTTATCTTCACAGCTCTGATTAGAGATGCTGCGATAAAAACGCTTCTGATGGGAGAGAGGAAAAGCCCTGAGCTAAATATAATCAGATAGAAGTTATGGGCAAACATAGCAGGCAGGGGCTTGGCCCCAGAAGACAAGTTTGATGAGAATGGTGAAGGCTTATTCAGCACTTACTGCCTGCCAGACACTGTTCTCAGTGTCTACGCTGGTTTATTTAGCCTCTGCAATAATCCTGTGAAGTAAGGGTCATTATTTTCCTCATTGCCAGCGAGGAACGCAAAGAAGAGTGGTGTGACTTACCTAAGGTCACACATCAGAGCCTGCGCTTGAGCCACAGTGTGTAGCTCTGGCCCCTGTGTCCTTAACTCCTGCATGGTAGCTACTGCTCCCGAGCTGTGCAAAACGGAGAAGGATATTTTGGACCCTTGGCCCTGAGTGCTTAGGTTGCTGATGAGAAGAAAAATGTTAATGAGTCCATCTAAGCCACAGTGTAATAATCAAAAACATTTCAAATATAGAGTACAAAACATTTGTAATAAATCAAGAGGCCTATGATATGCATAGCTGAAGAAACGCCTCTCTCAGAGTTCTGGCTCAGGGAATATCTCCTACATTGATGATTCCTGAAGAAGTATAGTTAAAGTCACTTTCCTCCCCAGTCCACCATATCTTTATTATGTTTATTTTATTTGTGTATATGTGTGTGTGTGTGTGTGTGTGTGCGTGCATGAGTGCGGGTACACACACATTACATCATTCCATACATGTGGAAGTCAGAGTAGGGAGTCAGTTCTCCTTTTATTACCATGTGGGGTTCCAGGGATCAAACTCAGATTAGCAGGCTCAATGGCAAGCCCTTTACCAGCTGACCCACCAACCCCTGCACTGTTTACTTACCTAGAACTTTATCACACTAACTCTTGAAGCTGGAATAATAACTTATATAGTAATAGCTATATAAATAAGTCTGCTGGGCAAAAGAACAAGTCCAAAAAGCAGTTCTGGGAACATTCTTCTTGGAGGCCAGGGATGCCAGAAGAGTGCCATGGCTTCTGTTTTGTCGTTCCTTAAATGTTTATCTCTGCCCAGAAATTCTGTATGGCAGTCACTAAGAGGATGTTCCTTGATACATGATGGGGCCTATTGATCCAACCTTCTCATCCAGCTGCTGCCATGTGTCCTTTTCAAAGTTCCCAGGCTACGAGTTCAATGCTACCCTGTTTTATGAGATTCTTGCTGCTATACAGAAATCTTATGGTTGTGTCCCCCACTCCCCCCGTTCCCTCCCATGACTCTACAAGCTTCTTTCTAAAACAAAACCACCCAAAGATTTTCTTTCATAGAGGTCATTTCAAGGTCCATCTTTCTGGAATTATTTAATTCTATAGTGAACATGAAAATGCAGACATTTCTAAGTTAGTAATTTTCTAAATTAGAATGCAGAATTATGGGTTTCATTATGGAATTTAACAGTTATTCTGACTAGAGAAGGACAAGATTTTTAAACTATATCCTAAATAGCAGCAAACTTTACTAAAATATTTGGATAGATATATTAGTCACCTTCCCAGATTACTGGAAATTATTATGTCTTAAAAGGTATGTATTTTAGTGAAAGACCCTGAACTACATATGACAGGACATGTCTTATTCAGTGTTGACTCCTGGCCAATAGAATCGAGGCTACTTGTAAGACAAACTTGAAGACCTGTCTAATCAATGGATTTGATGCAGGCCATTGCCTTGCCTTCTCTTGTCAAAATAGAAATAGGAGCCCAGGTCATTAATAGTATCATATAGCTGTGAACTTTGTGAGTTGCATATGCTCATAAGTATTATAGTGGCAAGAGGGCTAAAAGTGCAACCAATCACCTTGTGATTAGATTTAAGACCTACTTCATAGGAAGAAACATGCTTAGCACTCTAAGTCTGGCCGAGAGCCTATGGTTGTGGAGCTCATAGACAACAGGGGTGAATGCACTGCTCTTTTTTATTTTTTATGCCAATGGGCTCAGAATGAGGCTGCCTTCTAAATTAATTCTTATATAGATTGATTAGTATAGTTCTTAGTCCTCACCAAAGAAGTTTCTTTGTGGTAGTTTGATGGTAGTTAATAGAAAAACTCACAATTGGTCAAAGCCTAGAGGATGAGTGACTGTGGAATGCTCACTCACAAATGGAACATCCATCTTCCTTCTTATAAGGCTAGGGACCACTGTAGAAGACAGAGTGGAAAGATCCCCTTAGAAGTCAGAGATTGGGGTGGACTAGAAGGAAACAGCATCTTTTGGGCATGTTGGGAAAACCACACTGTAGCTGTGGCTATCTGCATAAGATTTGCACAAAATCAAGCTAGCCAACATTTTATTATTGATCGATCGATAGATTTTCTTTAGAAGCCATTTTATTGCTACTTTTTCCCTTTTAGAACAGTAGTATTCAGTTTTATTTTACTATCTGCTTTTGATTACCCAAGTAGTGTTGCATATGGGTTTAATCTCATGGAGTGGGCCTTATCATATGTTCGTTGGCTATTCACACCAGCATTGTGGTACCAACTTATCTTGTAGGCATGATACCATTGTAGATCAAAGACTTTGTGGTTGACTTGGTGCTTAGATTTCTCTTTTAGTAGCATCCAGAGTACCTTTCTATACTAAAGACAGTAGGACATAATGGTGAAGTCTCTATTTAGGCACCAACTTGCCCAGTTTACATTTTAGAAGGGAGTGGAAAAGGATTCATGAGCCCCTATTCCTAATTGAGACACTATGGACAGTTGATAGTTTCTAGGAGAAGGAATAAGTTTTCTTTAAGGTGTGGTCTCTAGTAGCTCAACCACTCTCCAATGTATGGTCACATGCCTATTAGTTATGAATATATACATATATATATATATATACATATGAATATAGAGACATAAATTTATGAGTGTGTGGGACTTTGAGAGTTGACCTGAGGGTGTTATGGAGAGGATATGAGAATGAATATGATCAAAATATTTGTATGCACGTGTGAAATTCTCAAAGAAATAATAAAAAATATTATATAAGCAGTTGTCTGAGACTTTTGTTCCGAGTGACACCCCTGGAGTTTCTTCCCACCCCTTCTCAGGTCTGAGGAGCAATGCTTTCTCCTATAGAGCTTTCATTCCTGTGCACTCAAGTTCCTATCCAAAAGCCAGGGATCAAGTATTTAGCAATAGAGTACAATGTGGGTAAAAACCAAGATCTGTTATCTCTGTACAAATATATGCTTAATGTGGACTTATTCATACTTGTGACACACACAAATACAAGAGGCTAATGTTTAACTAAATCAGGACTCTCTGGCTGAACTTCAGAACTCAAAGCCAATATCAGTTATAATTTTTCCTGTAATTTTTAGTGAAGCCCCTTTTACAATAATAACAAGAAACCTCCAAAACCTAGATATTTTACTGAAGAAAGGAAAACATTATTGAATAGTCAGTCTGAATTAGAATTCTTTTGAGAATATTGAGGCACCATATCAGTGTTAGCCAAACAGAACATGAACTAAACCCATGTTTCATTCATTAAATTCATCTACCCTGTACATGCAAAACCTACAGTCAATGAAAGGTGACCAGATTAAGTTTTGTTAATTAGATTTAACTGCCAAGAGTGGAGGATGTAAAATAGTTGTATTCTGAATAGTAAAAATTCTGCTTTTGACAATAATAGTCTAACCAGTTTATCTTTTGAATAGATTTAAATTCCTTTAATTCTTTTTTCTTCAGCCTGCCTGTCCCTAGTGCACACATGCAGATTTCTTTGGCCACTCAGATCGGGCTGACAAAGTTGTCATCATTTCTTGTAGCTCTTTGGTCACTGAATTACTGCTCTGAAGTATTTAACTGACATTTACAAATAGCATCCTGGCTAGGCTTTGTCCAATGTGCTGGGGACTGCATAGACCTTTGAGGCTTAGACTATAATGTTACTGTTCTCAGGAAGCTAGTGGACTGATTAAAAATATCTGATATTCTGTGATGGTGATCTTGCTTCTAACCATGATCTTACAGGTAGTGATGGCAAATGCCTTTAATTCTAGCACTTGGAAAGCAGATACAGGCAGATCTCTGTAAGTTCAAGGCCGGCCTGTATGGCAGAGTGAGTTCGAGTAGAGCCAGGGGTGTTTGTTACACAGAGAATTGCTGTCTCAAAATATCAAAACCAATCCAAAACAAACCAACCAACAAACAATAAAAAGGACCTCCTGCAATTAAAACCTTTATAAGAAGCAACCCTGTCTCAATACAAAAAAAACAACAAAACAAAACAAACAAACAACAAAATAGGACCTCCTGCAATTAAGATCTTTATAAGGAGATGGGTGATGATGGCATGAATGCATCCTGGGACGTTCTAGAGCCATCACAAATCATCACTTCATTCTCAGCACTGACTTTGACTCCCAGGCCACCCAACAGTAATTGGCATGTGAGAGAACTCATGATATGACTTTCTTAACATGAAGTACCTTTTAAAGATTTTTAAAGTTGTTTAGGTTGTGAAATACAAACAGTTCCCAAGCACATGGCAGTTATTGCAATTCATCATATCAAGTTCTTGATTTCCCAAGATTATATAAACTTTTTCAGTTTTTTTAATGTAGGACCAATCCTTAGGATGGGGCATCTGTTTCATATTCAAGCATATTTTCTCTAATATTGTCTCTGGGTTTATAAATAAACTTCAAATTTTAAAGTTTAAACTCTATTTCTGTGGGAATTTGGTCCAATAGCCAATTGTACTGGGAAGGTTTGGACCAATGGGCATGGTCTGCCTCTACTGCTGACAGAAAGTATGTTGTTCAATTCAGACAAGCAGGATACAAAGACTAGTGACTGCCTAACTTTTCTAAGACAGGGCTACTGCTAACAGTAAGTATGTTGTTCAATTCAGACAAGCAGGACACAAAGAGTAGTGACTGCTTAACTTTGCCAAGACAGGGTAAGACAGTCCTTCAAATTTTCCTGCTTCTGAAAATTGTCTGTTGGTTATTCTAGGCCTACAGCCAAAGTTGGATATCCCAACTTTGCAGAGAGTCCTTAGATGACTGTCTAGGAAGCCAGCTGTTTCTGTCATTTCTTGCATCTTTTTGGAAGTTGCTTGCTCTTTCTGTTTACTCAGGTAATGTTATTTTCCTTCTCAAGTCTTTCATGGGATTGAAGACTTGATAGTTCCAATTTTAGCTAAAGACATATCAGGTACAAGCCTAGATTCTGCAGGAAAGGATAGCTATTGGAGTAATCTCTATAAAATTGCCTACTAGCCATGGTTTGAACATCTAAGATGTATTTCTCACATGATAATTGTTCCTATTGTATATAGTTTTTATTATTGTTAGTATTGAAATCTTCTTTTTTATTTTAAACTAAAAGGGAGAAATTGTGGGAATTCAGTATGATATCTAATTATATTGGGTTGGCTGGTCCTAATGGGTGTGGTCTTCTCTGGAGATACATGACCTGATAAAACCCCAGGGGAAGGGGTCATGGGCTCTTTTGGACTGTTGAGGGCTTGATGGTAGTGGCAGCTTGGTGACCTTCCAGACTTCCCCTTGGGAACAAGAGGAACAGCAACCAAAACAATAGCAATGTTGCAGCCTTGTTCTGTATTGTGAGTGTACTTTATATTTTGTACATGTTTAACAAACCTGATTTAATTATAGAGATTCCCCCATATTACCTTATCTCTGCTTCTCTAAACCTTTTCTCTATAGCCTTAGTTTAAAGACAGCCTCTTACCATGTAGCCATGGCTGGTCTAGAACTTGCTATGCGGAACAGGCTGGATTTGAACTAATAGAGATCTCATTCTGCCTTCTGAGTGCTGAGACTAAAATATGCCACAACTCTGAGATCTTTAAGTCTTACTGAAACTTAAAAAACAGTTATACACTTAAGATACAAGTCCAAAATTTGCTGTATCAATTCACCTTATATATCTAGTAATGAATTATAATGTGTATTTTGTTTTCAGTTCCTTCTATAAAAGTGGCATAGAGTTTTAACTTTTATTTTTTTCCTTTTTTGACTTTTTCCTTTTTTTTATTGAGAAAAGGAAAAAAGTTTCCCCCTCCTCCCAGCCTCCCATTTCCCTCCCCCTCCT
>NC_022022.1:7217877-7232278 GCF_000317375.1 Microtus ochrogaster
CTTGTGCAACCACTTTGGAAATCAGTGTTTCGGTTTCTCAGGAAATTCGGGATCAACCTACCCCCTGGACCCAGCAATACCACTCTTGGGAATATACTCAAGAGATGCCTGATCATATGACAAAAGCATTTGTTCAACTATGTTCATAGCAGTACTATTTGCAATAGTCAGATCCCGGAAACAACCTAGATGTCCTTCAATGGAAGAATGGACGAAGAAAGTGTGGAATATATACACAGTAGAGTACTACACTGCAGTAAAAAAACGATGACTTCTCGAATTTTGCATGCAAATGGATGGAAATAGAGTTTTAACTTTTATAACTCAGCAGTTAAGTCTTTTGGAATCTAGGTGAGTCCTTTGATACAGGAACCTTTGGATAACTATCAACTCCTTATGTAGGCTTGGCTATTTCTGTAGAAGTCAACCACTATCAGCAATAGCCTACCACCACCTTTTATCATTTGATATATGTCCACCATGATTCTTATCTATACCAATGCATCTTATCTAAAAAGTTCTTGTTCAAAAGCTGAGAGGTATGAGATTTAGAGATATTAACTTTTCCAAGGTAACATTAGCTGATAAAGGTGGAGCTTGATTTAACCTGACGTGTTTGACTTCTAAAATCCATGTGTGAATCTCTCATACCCTGAAATCAACACGTAACTATGAATTTGCACACCTCTTCCCAACTTAACCTTCTGTGAAGTCATTTCGTTTCTTAGAATACACAGATTGTACAAATTAGAATGCATGTCAGTTTTGGGAATCTGGTTTCAACCTCTCCCATGTTGGACTTTGATCAGTTGCTTCTCTGTAGGGGAAGTGCACAGACTAAAGCCTTAGGAGCAATGAAAGAAAATGGATTTCAGAAACTTTTCTGAAATATAATAGTTCTGTGACTGAATGAGCTATAAAAAAATCCCACAGGTAGAGAGCTCACTGACAAGCACTCAATCCCACCCTCAGTCCCTCCCCCAACAAAGACGCTTTTAGTGGAGGCTGTATCAATGCCTGCAGATTCCTAGCAAGACCGCATTGCATTTTCTGGTACCTTAGCATCCCATCCAAATTTCCTTCACACTCTTGGGTGGAAAGGGGATTCTGTGAATCTATTAAGCTAAATCTTTAGGGACTGCTTATACAGGTCATGGATTATCCAGACCCTCTTTCTCCCTCCTCCTCTTTACCTTCTGGCCCTTTACTGCTCATTAGCACCTTGTTGAGGGACCTAGCTTAGAAAGGAGTGAATGGGTGTGGAAGTCTCATCAGCTCCTCTGGCTTCAGGCCAAGAACTTTTGTGTAGATTTTGTTGGGAGGAGAAACTTAGAAACAAGACAAGTGGACCCCTGGCACATGGGGGCCTTATTCAGCCCTGTTACTCCATGTGAGTCTCACGGGCTCCCAGCACAGCCTATGTGATCTGATGTCACAGATCATTAAGTGTTAGCTGCATTAACACCTATCCTGCTCCACGGTTGTTTTATTCTCACTTTTTCACATTTCACTGGTGGCCAGTTTAGCCAACACCATTTCTGGGTCTTCCCAAGTTCTGCACTGGATCAGAGTAAAGAGAAAAGCTGAGCATTTCTTGCAGAATTGGCCCTGTGAAAAGTTGTGCTTTTGATAAGCTATTAGGTCTGAGAGATCCTTACTTACAAACAAGACTGCAGCTGATACAGTTAGATCATTTAATTAAACATTTTTTTTCTCTCTTTACTTTTTGCTGTCGGGTCTCAGCATGTTACTTAGGCTAGTCTCTAACTCAGGTATTTAAATGATTCCCCTGCTTAAGTTACACAAGTATCTGGGCTCATAGGCTTGTGCTGCCATGACTGGATTATTGTTTTGATTTCTTAAAATCCATTTAGAATAGGGTTGGTCAACAACATGGGAACTATGGGAGGTGGTGGAAACTTTCAGAGTTGATTTCTGGGATAAGTGTTTAGGACTCTGGAGTGGTCCCATAAGGAAGTTTGTGAGACTCCAGTGTCCTTAAATACTCTCTTCCTCCCCTCCCCCCTTCTTCTCTCTCCCTCCCTTCCCTCCCTCCCCATGCAATGAGTGATTTTGTTCTATCACTTGTTCCTCCCATGAAGTGCTGATTCATTATTTCTCCAAAGCAATCAGGCCAGTCAGGTTTGAACTAGAACCTCCTGAGCTGTGAGAGGAAATACAGAGCTTCTTTTTTTCAGTAGGATATCTCAAGTCCTTATTACAATAAAGGAAGAATAATTGACATAATGATTTTTAAGAGGAAATCAAGGGAACTTGAAAGCCTTTTCAGTTACTTAGAACATGAGGAAAATTTCAACCAACCAAGTACCCAACCAACTAACCAACCAAACAAACCAACAAAGAAAACCAACACCATAGACATCTATGAAGAATGAGTTCTCATTTCAATCTACTGCTACCTTGATCTTGAATGTCTAAGGCCATTATCCAACATGAGAATAACAAATTTCTATTTTTAATCAATTTTGTATTGTATTGTATGTTATTATATTAACATAAAACATGTAAGGCAGACAATTGGTTATACTCATTCAAATGTCAATCTCAGGCAGAAAGTCTCTCACAGATATACCCATGAAATAATGTGTAACAAAATAATAAAGTTTCCAGAGGATCCATAATGTTATCTCATGAAATTTACTATTATAGTTGTTTATTTACTTTAGGGGAGAAGTATGTGTGGGACAATGGTTTTGTACCCTGTAAAGATTTGCCACTTCTATCGGTTTGGTTTAATAAAACACAGATTGGCCAGTAGCCAGGCCAGATGACCAGAACAGGAGAATTCTTGGAAGAGGAAAGGCTCAGTTTGCAGTTGTCACCCAGAAGCTGAGGAAGCAAGATATGAATGCCTCACTGATAAAAGGTACCAAGCCACATGACTAACACAGACAAGAATTATGGGTTAATTTAAGATGTAAGAGTTAGCTAAAAATACACCTAAGCTATTGACCAAACAGTGTTCTAATTAATATAGTTTCTCTGTTATTATTTGGGTCTGGGTGGCCAGGAAACAAATGAGCAGCCTCCATCTACAAGCACGGAGCTGAGTTCTATAGTATTGTAATGACTGCTGTATGGGGGAATACCCATAGGGCTTTAGGAAAAGCCAATGTGAGATTCTAGATGGGAGAAGGTTGTGAAGACAGGTGGACAGATTCAGGATACTCTTTGGAGGCAAATTTTATGAGACTTGCCTGACCAACTGCATGCATGTCTTTGTGAGACTGGGGTGTCATTGTGATCTCCCAGGGGTCTGCATAGATGGTGGTTCTGTTTCTAGGATGGGGATAGTTGGATAAAAGTAAGTAGGATGGGGAGAAATTAAGAGTTATATCCTGAGCATGTTCATCTTGAGTTACAACAGTAACAGTGTAACTCTGAGCTCCTGTCATCAAGTCCTCAAGTGTTGGAGCAGCCCCGACTGACACAAAAGGACCAGCTATGAGTGAGAATCATAGTGTTTGAACTCAGATGCACACACGATGCATTATGCACTGGATTCCAGTGACACTGTTTTCACTGAGTATTCCCAACAATAGTTAGCTTTGTAAGAAATCAAGGAAGTTTCTTAAAAAGGCCGTCATGCTTTCTTTTGTGTGTGTGAGTTAGTGTAGTTATATAGTGTTCTGGCTCCTTTCTCACGTTTTTAGGCATATGGAATCATTATTGTGACTCTGATCTTTCTCAAGCTTGCTCTTTTACATCAATCAAGTTGATGATCTATACTGAGCACATATGCAGCATGCCCTCTATGAAGAGTAGAACATGCATTTATTGTTTTAATCCCCACAGCACCCCTTGGAGGTTACTTTTATGAGTTCCATTTTACATGGAAAAATGAGAACAAGAGTTCATTTTCCTTAGGACAGAGAGACAGAATCAGTATTATAGTGTAGATTGTGGGTATCAGCTATGTAATAAAAGAACATAGTCTTGGATTGGGGAGATAGCACAGAAAGACAGAAAGTGTGTGTGTGTGTGTGTGTGTGTGTGTGTGTGTGTGTGCAAGCAGGAAGACCTGAGTTTATTTCTCAACACTCACCTCAAATCTCCACATGGTAGTTCACCTATAATCCCAGAGCTGAGGCTGTTGTTGGAAACAGGCAGATCCTTGGCACTTACTAGGTAGCCAGTCTAGACAGATCAATGAGCTCCCAGTTCAGCAAGAGGCCCTGTTTCAAAAATACAAGGTGGGTAGCAAGAAAGGACGACCCCTAATACCAGCTTTTAGCATGCACAGCCACTCATGCACACATGTGCACACACACAAAATAACATGATCTTGCTTGACTTTTCAGTCTTATTGGACATGTTTAGAAAACCATCCATGTGAATTTGTTAATGGTGACTTTTGTCTAAATTAACATTTCCAAAGCTAACTTCTCACCATAATCACCTAGATAGCTCACTGAAATGTCATTTACTGATCCGTCAAGATTAGCATATGGTGGAACTGAGGTCAGAAACTTTATCCTTGACAAGTTTTATAAAATCACTAAGTTTTTTTCTCTAAAAATCTAATATGACTGAGGTGTTGGCCAGGCTTGCCTCCTATTCAGCTCAATTTTTCCTTTCCTCAGGTCTACCCAGCCCCACTCCCACATGGCTTGGGTGGGTTGTGTGTGTGTGTGTGGGGAAGAACTGCCAAACTTCTTGCTCCCTTCTATGTGGTGGTCTCAGAGCCCCTTGTGTGCTTTCCCCACCCCCTGCCTTTTATGTGATTGTGCTGGGCTGGTGCCCAATGGAATGTATCTGTTGGGGATAATGTCAGTGACTGGAAAGTAGGTTTTTCACGTGGACCAGAACCCATACTGTGCAGGAGAAAGTGCTTCTATAATGCCACTGGAAGACTTACACAAAAGATTTAAAATACCAGGACAACAACCAGCATCAATGGGGAGAGGAGGAGACTGGCATGTTGACTTAATCCCTAGGTTTTTGTTATGGCCAATAGTCAGTTGATGAAGACCCAGTTTTACATAGAGGTAACCCCCTAGATGGACTTCAAAGTGATTGAAGGGAGCTGTGTTTTATAAGGGAGGAAAAATCTACAAGACTTCTTCCTCTGGAGCAGAAGCCCTGGCATCTAGCTTAATGTGGCTGTTTAAATAAAGCTACTCCAGGAAGTTCTTAGTTTATGCTGCCAATGTTGATGAAAAGGATTTGTAACATGATGGCCTGCTCATTGGGGTTTCTGTCCTGCCTAGTTCCCACAGCTGGAAAGTCCCAAGGAAAATCACACAGAAATCTCCATAAATTATAAACTGAATAGCCCATTAGCTCAGGCTTTGTATTAGCTCTTTTAACATATATTAACCCATTATCTTTATCTTTGTTAGCCACGTGGCTCAGTACCTTTTTCAGAGGGGCAGGTCACATCTTGCTTCTTCAGTGGTCTGGGCAGGACTGGGGAGGAATTGGCTTCCTCCTTCCTAGAACTCTCCTGTTCTCGTCACCCCGCCTCTACTTCCTGTCTGGTTGACCCGCCTATACTTCCTGCCTGGCCAATCAGCATTTATTTAAAACATGATTGACAGAATACAAATATTTCTTCCACACCAAGGATTCTAGAACTTTTGAAGGCCTTGTTCCTGAGAAGACTTCAATGAGAGATGTGGATAAAAAGTTTGATTAGGGCCGAGAAGTTACAGGTTTTCCTGACCATTCTCTTGCATGGCACAGAACAGATGATTGTGTAGATCAACTGTGCTGTGATACCATTAAGAGAATTAAACTTTAAAAAGAGTCTTTGGTAAGCTAGGGTAGAAGTATACCTTATCCTTTCTATGGTCTTGGAGGTTAGCCACAAGGGTTTGCAAGGTTAAGTGTGATACAAGGAGGTACTTAGATGTCGAATAAACTAATTGAAGAAATTATTATGCAAAATGGAAAAGTGGTTGGTATAAAGTCTGAAAGAGATTACACACTGAAATCACCTTATCTGTGACCCGGGATCATGCACAAGTTAAGGTTGAAAAAGTGGGGCCAGGCAATCAGAGTGATTTGTATGCTTAGCCATCCCATCAAGAACACCAATGAGGTCAACTCCTGCCAGATTATCATTCCACAGAACAGTGAGACATTTTTGTTTTCATGATCTCCTTTGCACATAATGTGGGCAGTACAGGGAAAATACATTGCCATTGCTAAGTACAGCTGTGGAAATCAAGGTACCTGAGAAAGAAATTGGATTGTCTTTGGAACCTTTGAAACCAAAGGACAAACATGTAGCAACATCAGCGACCCATTTGTACCTAAGATTTGGGAATGTATAGCCAGATCTTTATTTCCCACAACTGTGATGCTGTCACTCACTCGGAGACAACCTGTGATGACATTAAACATACCTCTAAGAGGACTGCAGAATCCGAGTTTGACTTTGAAGAAATGAAGTGTAAGAAAAATGACATTTATGGAGAAGACTAACAGCGGTACATAGTATGCAATTAAGACAAATTTAAAGTTTGGCAATGTAGAGTCTGGGACCTCTGAGGGAGTAGGCAGGAACCAGAGACCTTTGTGGGACCAATCCCAAGTCTGGGACCTCTGCGGGAGCAGATCCAGACCAGGGACATTTACAGAAACAGGACTGAGCTAACAACCTAGGCTTGATTAGGCCTGAGACAGCGAACTCCATAGAAGCAGGCACAAGGGAGCAACTGCTGAGGGAATTGGCTGGAACCAGACTTCTGTGGGTCTAGGGCACACATCCAGAACTTCTGAGGAAGTGGGCCTGAGCCAGGACCTCTGCCAGAGTAGGCCCAAGGCAGCAACCTCAGCAAAAAGAACCCCAAGCAAGAAATCTCTGTGGAAGCAGGCCTGAATGATCCCTGGTATTGTAGAGTGAACCCCGGGAGTGCTGAGTGACCTCCAGAGTGACCAACAGGGTGACTGGAACCCTGGCCCTGACTGCACCATGAGAAGCAACCATCTGAGCCTTGGATCCACTGGCACCTGAAAGACTGATCACCAGAGTCACAGACAGCCCCAACTACATCAATCAGAGGAAAACCTGGGTAGACAAAATAAGAACACACACAACACCACAAAGAGCAACATAACACCAGTAAAAATTAGTGGCCTTGCAACAGCAAGACTTGAACAACCATATATAGATGAAGCAGGAAAAAATGACCTAAAAATAACTTTAGGAGAATGTTTGAGGCCCTTAAAGAGGAAATGAAAATTTTCCTCAAAGAAATGGAAGAAAAGACAAAAAAAAAAAAAAAAAAGGAAGACATCAACAAATCCCTTAAAGAAAAAGCAATCAAACATATGAAAGAAACTATTCAGGACTTGAAAACTGAAATAGAGACAATAAAATAAACACAAGCCAAGGGAACTATATAAATGGAACTTATGAGAAAATGATGAAGAATCACAAATGCAAGCATAAACAGCAGAATACAAGAGATGGAAAAGAGAATCTCAAGCGCTGAAGATACAATAGAGGAAATAGACTCATTGGTCAAAGAAAACATTAAATCTAACAAAAGCTTAACACAAAATATCCAGGAAATATGGGACACCATGGAAAGACCAAACATAAGAATAATAGGCATAGAAGAAGGAGAAGAAGTTTGGCTCAAAATCACAGAAAATATATTTAACAAAATCAGAGAAGAAAACTTTTCCAATCTAAAGAAAGATATGCCTATGTAGATACAAGAAGCTTACAGAACACCAAATACACTGGATCAAAAAAAAATTCCCTTGCCACATAATAATCAAAACATTAAACATACAGAATAAAGAAAGAATATTAAGAGCTGCAAAGGAAAAAGGCCAAGTCACATATAAAGGCAGACCTATCAGAATTATGCCTGACTTCTCAATGGAAACAATAAAACCAGAAGGTCCTGGTCAAGCGTTATGCAGACATTAAGAGACCACGAATGCCAGCCCAGACTACTATACCCAGCAAAACTTTCAAACACCATAGAAGGACAAAACAAGATATTCCATGACAGAACCAGATTTAACCAATATCTAGCAACAAACCCAGCCCTACATAAAGTACTAGAAAGAAAACTCCAACCCAAGGAAGTTGGCTACATCTACAAAAAAACAAAGTAGATGATCTCACAGCAGCAAATCTCAAAAAAGTGAAAAACACACAAAATAACATCACCACCAACAAAAACTAAACTAACAGGAGATAGCAGTCACTGGTCATTAATATCCCTTAATATAAATGGACTCAACTCACCTATAAAAAGACACAGGCTTATATATTGGATATGAAATCAGAATCCATCCTTCTGCTGTATACAAGAAACACACCTCATCCTCAAAGACAGACATCTCAGTGTTAAGGTTTGACAAAAAAAAATTTCCAATCAAATGGACCTAAGAAACAAGCTGGTGTAGCTATCCTAATATTTAACAAAGTGGACTTCAAACTAAAATCAATCAAAAGAGACAAAGAAGGACATTTCATATTAGTCACAGGAAAAATTCATCAAGAGGAAATCTCAATACTAAACATCTATGCCCCAAATAAAAGGGCACTCTCGTATGTAAAAGAAACACTTCTGAAGTTGTAAAAGAAACTCTCATATACAATAGAAACACTTCTAAAGTTTAATCACACATTAAACCCCACACACTAATAGTGGGAGACTTTAACACCCCACTCTTACCACTGGACAGGTCTGTCAGACAAAAAAATTAACGGAGAAATAAGGGAACGGATAGATGTTATGACTCAAATGGACTTAACAGACATCCAAACAGAAAAGGATATAGCTTGTGCCATTCTGATATTGGGAATCCAAATCCAGTAACCTTTGGTTTAGGAAAACATTCAAAGTTTTCTCTGTTTTGTTTCATTAAGTATTATAGCAGGGCCCAAACAGTACACATAGCTACACACTGTGTTTATGTTCTGTAAACTTCTAACCAAACTTCAAATGTAAGGATTTGTGTGGAGGAAGCCTGTATGTGGTACTTTAACCTACTACAATTGCCGAGGAGAGGAAAGAAACCTTATGGGAAAGCAGAGAAAATATAGAAGCACCTTTTATCTCAAGTATGGCTTCGTCAATGGACCTGCTACAATGCAGCAGCCTCAATTTCAGTGATGTCTGCCTCAAGGTGGTTCCAAATGATTTCTCTACTGCAAAATAAAGCCAAACTGTGTGAAAAAAACCTAATGTTATAGCACCAAAGTCAGCCTTTTACTATTCGGAACAAATTAAATGATGAGGTTTTTTTTTTTCATCTTAGGTTTTCTCGTCAAGAGCATTTTCATTCATGTAGCAAATATGGAAAAAGTCTGGATATTGTCTGCATTTTATATCTCTCATGGTTGGCCTATTGATAATTCTTCTGCACACTTCATTGCCACTTCCAGCTCATGCCTGACCTCCAGTAACTTGAGGTATAATGTGGCTGGTTCCGGTTTGGGCACCAAACTTTGTGTTCTTCCTGGAACAGAGGCCTTTGTGGAGTTCCTAGTATTAAGACTGGGTCAGAACTGAGGCTATTAGCCACTATACCTGAGACTCACTGAGAGGACCAGCAGAAATGTGATCCTCTTCCTTATTTCTCTGATGCGCTCACCATCAGAGCAAGCTCACCCTAGAGTAAGGTTAGCTTTACATTCTGAGCCTGCATTGCTGGCATGTGTAGGCAGATGCAGAGAAGTGATCCCGAGCGCAACCTCTTCTCCTCTTCAACTGAGGACTAAAACCAAGTTTCTTAGTGCATCTCCGTATGTAGGTCACGAGCCATCACTTTCTGTTTTGATTTCAGAACTTTCCCACAGTGCTGCATGCCGTTTGACTGCAGAGCAACTGGATAAAAACTTTAGAGTAGGTTTGAACTATTCTGCTTGGTCCCGATACTCAGGAACTAGATTTTTTTCTTTTGCTGTCCATGTTTTCATAGCAAGAATTTGATGTGTAATAACTCAATCACTTGAGGAAATATGGGCATATTTTATGGCCTTATTCAATGCCAACAGACTTGACAAATTCATCTCTTTCTAACAGGGCAGGCACAGACTCTTTCCAAAATAAAAACCATGTCACATCTGGGGAGAGTTCTTGGGAAAGTTCATTTCATCGGGTGTTTTGGAGGAAAATGATTTGACCCATGTATCGATTTCACCCTAGGGACAGAAAGGGTAACTGCTTAGAAAGCAAGTGACTGTTTGTGTTTTTAAATTTGGTTTTCAGTTTTACAACAATAGTTTTCCAAGCTGTATTTCCATATATTCCCTACATTCCTTTATATGTTTTAAAATTATATATATATATATACATATATATATATATATATGTATATATATATATACACAGACACACACACACTTATATATACATAAATTTATATGGCACTTTTCTGAGATAGTAAAGTGCTGGGAAATCATCTGAGAAACCAACTTTGCTGCTTGAGGTAAACTAGACATCTCCCAGGAGAAAATACAAATTGTTCCATATGTCACCCATCATCCTTTCTCTTTTATGGTATAATAACTCATCCTGTGGAATTCAATTGTGAGTAATAATTGATGTGGGAAAGCATAGGGAATAGCTTACCAACCTAGGACTCTCCTTGGCTTGCCTATCTATGTACCCATTCCCTAATAACCCACCTAGCAAGTGGGGAATCTCTCTGCTTAAAACTGCACATATATCTGATGTAAATGATTTGAACGAATTACTCCCCTTAACGACTCTTTGACAACACCTCATCTTTATTCTAATATGTCCTAGAAAAGTCTGTGAAACCAAGGAAAATGCAGCTGGTTTGCCATGAATTGATTTTGGATGCATATGTAACAAGATAAACAGTATCTTCTGAGCTATATAGTAGGGACAATATTATATATAACTGAGTGTGCATATGGTTAAAATCAGATGGACTATGGGAAGAGACATGTACAATAGGAAAGAGATTCTTGAGAACTATCTATCAAAACGGAGAAACACTTGTAGTACATCCCTTAGCAACCAAACTCTTCCTTTTCTTGAACTATAAAGAGAAGACCCCACAAAAATGCGGGACCCTGGGTAGCCTCATTTCTGTGATGGTGCCAGTCTTGGCAGTGCATTTTCTTTGTCTCTTGCACCACTGCTTGTCTCTGAAGAATCTCCTTGTTACTCTTATAATTTGTGTAAGATATGATTTCAGTTCCTTGCATGAGAAGCCAAGAACCTGGAAACATCCTTCCCATACCTGGATCATCAGAAATACATTTGTCTAATGTTCAATCTTTATTTTGCCTTTGGATCTTGTCTATTCCTCTGTGCTTTATAATGTGGAAAATCTTTCTCTAGTGCACTTCCATTTGTGGGGTTATATCTTAAGCTTCTCAGAAAGGCAAAAGTATTGGGCACTAACTCCATTTAGATTAAGTGGTGTATAAATCAAGGAATCTCTGGAGTTGGTAGAAGTTTTAGGAGTCTTATTGTTGGGCAACAGTATTGTATATCCTGTAAAGGTATGTCATTTGTATTGGTTTAATAAAATGCTGATTGGTCAATAGCCATCCAGGAAGTATATATTTATGGGTGATCAGAATAGGAGAATTCTAGAAAGAGAAAAGGCTCATTCTGCAGTTGTCACCCAGACCCAGAGGAAGCAAGATGATAAGATTTGAGTACCGATAAGAGGTACCAAACTACATGGCTAATACAGACAAGAATTATGGGTTAATTTAAGATATAAGAGTTAGCTAAAATATGGCTAAGCTATTGGCCAAATTGTGCTCTAATTAATATACTTTCTGTTATTATTTGGGTCTGGGCAGCTAGGAAATGAACAGTCTCTGCTTACAAATGGCACCAACATGGGCAACTACATCCACATAAAATCCGAGAAAGCCTGGGAAATAATTTCTAGACACAAAGGAAAATAGTTAAATGCAGCTTCTTGGTAGCAGTATTTTCTTAGGAGGGCTCTGTTTGCTCAAGACAAGTGTGTCTTATTCAAGAGAGGATTCTGGACTCAGTTCTATCTACAAAAACCATGCAGCTCCTTTAAAAGGCCCTGCCAAAAAACACTTAAATGGTATTTATGAACAACCAACAGCATGTTTCTAGGTGGTAGCAGGGACCTTGAAACTCCATAGAGTTGTGGCAATAAACATGGCTCCCTCCAGTACCTCTGCCATGAAGCTAGACTCTCAGAAAGCTAAGGAATGGGGTGGATCCAGCCGTGTCAAAGCCTCAGCTTTAATCCTAGCCATATTACTTAGCAAATTAAAGACCCATGTGGTCAGAAAAAGAGAGATATACAGTAAAGATAAATTCAGACAAAAAAAACCCCTCTAAACAGTTTACAGTGTGTTTAAAAATATATGTAGGCTTGGGAGAAAAATGAAAAAGAATAAGATCCTTAAAAAAGAAAGAAAGAAAGAAAGAAAGAAAGAAAGAAAGGAAGGAAGAAAGAAAGAAAGAAAGAAAGAAAGAAAGAAAGAAAGAAAGTTTGGTGTGGTGTCACACACCTTTAATCCCAGCACTTGGGAGGCAGAGGCAGGTGGAACTCTGCGAGTGCAAGGACTGCCTGGTCTACAGAGTGAATTTCAGGACCGCTAAAGATACATAGAGAAACCCTGTCTCAAAAAAACCAAAAAATAAAACTATAAATAAAAATATAATTATATTTATATAACAATAAGAGTATAAAATATAAATATAAATAAAATAGTTTAAAATAAAGCCACATAAAGATGGAAAATACACAGAGAATCTGGATACTGTATGCTATTGTGGTGTCTTTAAATTGTTTGATGGCCGAGGAAGGAGCAACATCTGCTAAAAGACATTTGATTATAAAAGCTGCTGGATTAATCTAACATGTATATATTTTGAAAATGCCTTGACTTCAAATTTTAAGTTAAAAGATATGTTACTTGTGGAGAGATTTTGCTTTTGTTTCCACAGAAAATGAGAGGCTGTAGATTTATTCTGGGTTAAGAAAAATCAGGTTTGATCAAGGAAGACCCCCTGAAAAATCTCCATAGGAGCAGATGACCCAGATGACCCAGCATTTCAAATGACCTCTGCTGGAGTTTCCTCATAGTTCTACATCCAGAGCAGTTTCAAGACTGCTGGCTGAGATGATCAATCCTCACAGAATATTCCACTCAGGACTTGACCATAATCCTAAAATTTCTTTAGATCCCCATAAGATTATCAGTGCTCCCAGTCATCAGGAAATAGCCTAGAAGACTACACCCACATTCCCAAAAAATGGATTACGGAAGCTTGTCTCTGTTCAGAGTATTGGTTACAAGTTGTTACTGATAATGTTCAGGTAAAAAGCTAAACAAAGGAGATTAGGTTTAGAGTTCTTATTTTGTAAAGAAACAAAAGGGGAAGTGCTGTGGGACAATGATTTTGTACCCTGTAAAGTTTTGTCACTTGCATTGTTGTAATAAAATGCTGATTGGACAGTAGCCAGGCATGGCATATAGGTGGGGAAACCAGAATATGAGAATTCTGGGAAGAGGAAAGGTTCATTTTGCATCATAACCCAGACCCAGAGGAAGCAAGATGAGAATGCCTCACTGATGGAAGTTACCAAGCCATGTGGGTAACACAGACAAGAATTATGGGTTAATTTAAGATATAAGAGTTAGTTAAAATATGCCTAAGCTATTGGCCAAACAGTGTTCTGATTAATATATTTCAGGTTATTATTCGGGTCTGGGCAGCCGAGAAACTAATGAATTTGATTCTGGAACTTCCTCTCTGTTATTTGATAGACAGATGATCATTTTTGTCACTTACCTTTCATGTCTTTGCTTAACATTTCTACTATTTCTCCTCCCCTGCTCCCTTATAGTATAGTAGGGAGAATGGAATCTTCGAGCCCAGCAACCCATATCCAACTCAACTATCTTCACACAGGGGCTACATTTCTTCTCAATGGCTCCAGCTCTAGTTCCCACTACCCGAAAATTGAAGGTGCCAAAGGTGATGGAACATTTGGGGCTGAAGAAGGCAGAGAAGACATAGGGCTCTCATTTCCCCCAGAACTTTATTGCTGTCCACAATCATCTTCTACATGCAGTCACTTGTGGGTGAATCTAATTCTTCTGCTTTATAAAATCCTTCATGCCTGGAACCAAGGTACGTTCTTTTTTCCCTTCCCATCTGTACTGAACACAGTTCCCAACATGGGGGTACTTCAGCGACTGTTGTTCATTCACACTCCACGGTAAGTACTCGTTGATTTTCTTTTTCTTCTTTTCTTTTATTTATTTATTTATTAAAAATTTCTGCCTCCTCCCCATCACCGCCTCCCATTTTCCTCCCCCTCCCCCTGACCAAGTCCCCCTCCATCCTCAGCCCGAAGAGCAATCAGGGTTCCCTGACCTGTGGGAAGTCCAAGGACCACCCACCTCCATCCAGGTCTAGTAAGG